>NC_055679.1:0-200000 GCF_017976325.1 Chelmon rostratus
AACCATGTTATCCTTGTAAAACATCTATATTTGAGTGTTTCTGAGTTGCAAACTTGACTTTCAGACCATCTGGCACTTCAAAACAGCTTCAGCAAAACTCAGCATTTCAGTGTGCTGCAGGTATCAAAATAGCGTTTTCACAGCGAGAGGACACTAAAATGAGCATTTTCTGTGTGGAGAACATGTTTTCAAAGTGACTCAGAAATAACCATGTTATCCTTGTAAAACATCCAAATTTGAGTGTTTCTGAGCTCCAAACTTGATTTTCAGGCAATCTGACACTTCAAAACAGCTTCAGCAAAACTAAGCATTTCAGTGTGCTGCAGGTGTCAAAGTCGCATTTTCACAGCGTGAGAAGGCCAAAATGAACATTTTCTATATGTTATCCTTGGAAAACATCCATATTTGAGTGTTTCTGAGCTACAAACTTGATTTTCAGGCCACCTTGCACTTCAAAACAGCTTCAGCAAAACTAAGTATTTCAGTGTGCTGCAGGTGTCAAAACAGCATTTTCACAGGGAGAGAAGGCAAAAATGAACATTTTCTGTGTGGAGAACATGTTTTCAGAGTGACTCACATAAAACCATGTTATCCTTGTAAAACATCCATATTTGAGTGTTTCTGAGCTGCAAACATGATTTCTAGGGCTTCTGGCTCTGAATAACAGCTTCAGCAAAACAAAGCATTTCAGTGTGCTGCAGGTGTCAAATTTGCCTTTTCACAGCGAGAGAACGCCAAAATGAGCATTCTCTGTATGGACATGTTTTTGAAGTGACTCACATAAAAGCATGTTATCCTTGGAAAACATCCATCTTTGAGTGTTTCTGAGCTGCAAACTTGATTTTCAGGCCACCTTGCACTTCAAAACAGCTTCAGCAAAACTAAGCATTTCAGTGTGCTGCAGGTGTCAAAACAGCATTTTCACAGCGAGAGAACGCCAAATTGAACATTTTCTGTGTGGAGAGCATGTTTTCAGAGTGACTCACATAAAACCATGTTATCCTTGTAAAACATCCAAATTTGAGTGTTTCTGAGCTGTAAACTTGATTCCAGGGCTTCTGGCTCTGAATAACAGCTTCAGCAAAACTAAGCATTTCAGTGTGCTGCGGTTGTCAAAATAGCGTTTTCACAGCGAGAGAAGGCCAAAATGAACATTTTCTGTGTGGAGAACATGTTTTCAGAGAGACTTACATAAAACCATGTGTGTCCTTGTAAAACATCCATATTTGAGTGTTATTGAGCTGGAAACTTGATTTTCAGGCCACCTTGCACTTCAAAACAGCTTCAGCAAAACTAATCCTTTCAGTGTGATGCAGGTGTCAAAATAGCATTTTCACAGCGAGAGAACGCCAAAATGAACATTTTCTGTGTGGAGAACATGTTTTCAAAGTGGCTCACATAAAACCATGTTATCCTTGTAAAACATCCATATTTGAGTGTTTCTGAGCTGCAAACTTGATTTTCAGGCCACCTTGCACTTCAAAACAGCTTCAGCAAAACTAAGCATTTCAGTGTGCTGCAGTTTTCAAAATAGCGTTTTCACAGCGAGAGGACACTAAAATGAGCATTTTCTGTGTGGAGAACATGTTTTCAAAGTGACTCAGAAATAACCATGTTATCCTTGTAAAACATCCAAATTTGAGTGTTTCTGAGCTGCAAACTTGATTTTCAGGCAAGCTGGCACTTCAAAACAGCTTCAGCAAAACTAAGCATTTCAGTGTGCTGCAGGTGTCAAAGTCGCATTTTCACAGCGTGAGAAGGCCAAAATGAACATTTTCTATATGTTATCCTTGTAAAACATCCATCTTTGAGTGTTTCTGAGCTGCAAACTTGATTTTCAGGCCACCTTGCACTTCAAAACAGCTTCAGCAAAACTAAGCATTTCAGTGTGCTGCAGGTGTCAAAACAGCATTTTCACAGCGAGAGAACGCCAAATTGAACATTTTCTGTGTGGAGAGCATGTTTTCAGAGTGACTCACATAAAACCATGTTATCCTTGTAAAACATCCATATTTGAGTGTTTCTGAGCTGTAAACTTGATTCCAGGGCTTCTGGCTCTGAATAACAGCTTCAGCAAAACTAAGCATTTCAGTGTGCTGCGGTTGTCAAAATAGCGTTTTCACAGCGAGAGAAGGCCAAAATGAACATTTTCTGTGTGGAGAACATGTTTTCAGAGAGACTTACATAAAACCATGTGTGTCCTTGTAAAACATCCATATTTGAGTGTTTCTGAGCTGGAAACTTGATTTTCAGGCCACCTTGCACTTCAAAACAGGTTCAGCAAAACTAATCATTTCAGTGTGCTGCAGGTGTCAAAATAGCATTTTCACAGCGAGAGAACGCCAAAATGAACATTTTCTGTGTGGAGAACATGTTTTCAAAGTGGCTCACATAAAACCATGTTATCCTTGTAAAACATCCATATTTGAGTGTTTCCGAGCTGCAAACTTGATTCCAGGGCTTCTGGCTCTGAATAACAGCTTCAGCAAATCTAAGCATGTCAGTGTGCTGCAGGCGTCAACATAGCGTTTTCAGAACATGTTTTCAAAGTGACTCACATAAAACCATGTAACCTAAAACTAAGCATTTCAGTGTGCTGCAGGTGTCAAAATACCGTTTTCATAGCTAGAGAACGCCAAAATGAGCATTCTCTGTATGGACAACATGTTCTTGAAGTGACTCACATAAAACCATGTTATCCTTGTAAAACATCCATATTTGAGTGTTTCTGAGCTGGAATCTTGATTTCCAGGGCTTCTGGCACTGAATAACAGCTTCAGCAAAGCTAAGCATTTCAGTGTGCTGCAGGTGTCAAAATAGCGTTTTCAGAGCGAGAGAACACCAAAATGAACATTTTCTGTGTGGAGAACATGTTTTCAGAGTGACTCACATAAAACCATGTTATCCTTGTAAAACATCCAAATTTGAGTGTTTCTGAGCTGCAAACTTGATTTTCAGGCAAGCTGGCACTTCAAAACAGCTTCAGCAAAACTAAGCATTTCAGTGTGCTGCAGGTGTCAAAATAGCGTTTTCACAGCGAGAGAACGCCAAAATGAACATTTCTGTGTGGAGAACATGTTTTCAGAGTGACTCACATAAAACCATGTTATCCTTGTAAAACATCCATATTTGAGTGTTTCTGAGCTGGAAACTTGATTTTCAGGCCACTTTGCACTTCAAAACAGCTTCAGCAAAACTAAGCATTTCAGTGTGCTGCAGGTGTCAAAATAGCGTTTTCACAGCGAGAGAAGGCCAAAATGAACATTTTCTGTGTGGAGAACATGTTTTCAGAGTGACTCACATAAAACCATGTTATCCTTGTAAAACATCCATATTTGAGTGTTTCTGAGCTGGAAACTTGATTTCTAGGGCTTCTGGCTCTGAATAACAGCTTCAGCAAAACTAAGCATTTCAGTGTGCTGCAGGTGTCAAAATAGCGTTTTCACAGCGAGAGAACGCCAAAATGAACATTTTCTGTGTGGAGAACATGTTTTCAAAGTGACTCACATAAAACCATGTTATCCTTGTAAAACATCCATATTTGAGTGTTTCTGAGCTGCAAACTTGATTTTCAGGCAAGCTGGCACTTCAAAACAGCTTCAGCAAAACTAAGCATTTCAGTGTGCTGCAGGTGTCAAAATAGCGTTTTCACAGCGAGAGAACGCCAAAATGAACATTTTCTGTGTGGAGAACATGTTTTCAGAGTGACTCACATAAAACCATGTTATCCTTGTAAAACATCTATATTTGAGTGTTTCTGAGCTGGAAACTTGATTTCCAGGGCTTCTGGCTCTGAATAACAGCTTCAGCAAAACTAAGCATTTCAGTGTGCTGCAGGTGTCAAAATAGCGTTTTCACAGTGAGAGAACGCAAAAATGAACATTTTCTGTGTGAAGAACATGGTTTCAAAGTGACTCACATAAAACCATGTAATCCTTGTAAAACATCCATAGTTGAGTGTTTCTGAGCTGAAAACTTGATTTTCAGGCCATCTGGCACTTCAAAACAGCTTCAGCAAAACTCAGCATTTCAGTGTGCTGCAGGTGTCAAAATAGCGTTTTCACAGCGAGAGAACGCCAAAATGAACATTTTCTGTGTGAAGAACATGTTTTCAGAGTGACTCACATAAAACCATGTTATCCTTGTAAAACATCCATATTTGAGTGTTTCTGAGCTGCAAACTTGATTTTCAGGCCATCTGGCACTTCAAAACAGCTTCAGCAAAACTGAGCTTTTCAGTGTGCTGCAGGTGTCAAAATAGCGTTTTCACAGCGAGAAAGGTCAAAATGAACATTTTCTGTGTGGAGAACATGTTTTCAGAGTGACTCACATAAAACCATGTTATCCTTGTAAAACATCCATATTTGAGTGTTTCTGAGCTGCAAACTTGATTTCTAGGGCTTCTGGCTCTGAATAACAGCTTCAGCAAAACTAAGCATTTCAGTGTGCTGCAGGTGTCAAAATAGCGTTTTCACAGCGAGAGAACGCCAAAATGAGCATTCTCTGTATGGACAACATGTTCTTGAAGTGACTCACATAAAACCATGTTATCCTTTTAAAACATCCATATTTGAGTGTTTCTGAGCTGCAAACTTGATTTTCAGGCCACCTTGCACTTCAAAACAGCTTCAGCAAAACTAAGCATTTCAGTGTGCTGCAGGTGTCAAAACAGCATTTTCACAGCGAGAGAACGCCAAATTGAACATTTTCTGTGTGGAGAGCATGTTTTCAGAGTGACTCACATAAAACCATGTTATCCTTGTAAAACATCCATATTTGAGTGTTTCTGAGCTGTAAACTTGATTCCAGGGCTTCTGGCTCTGAATAACAGCTTCAGCAAAACTAAGCATTTCAGTGTGCTGCGGTTGTCAAAATAGCGTTTTCACAGCGAGAGAAGGCCAAAATGAACATTTTCTGTGTGGAGAACATGTTTTCAGAGAGACTTACATAAAACCATGTGTGTCCTTGTAAAACATCCATATTTGAGTGTTATTGAGCTGGAAACTTGATTTTCAGGCCACCTTGCACTTCAAAACAGGTTCAGCAAAACTAATCCTTTCAGTGTGATGCAGGTGTCAAAATAGCGTTTTCACAGCGAGAGAACGCCAAAATGAACATTTTCTGTGTGGAGAACATGTTTTCAAAGTGACTCACATAAAACCATGTTATCCTTGTAAAACATCCATATTTGAGTGTTTCTGAGCTGCAAACTTGATTTTCAGGCCACCTTGCACTTCAAAACAGGTTCAGCAAAACTAAGCATTTCAGTGTGCTGCAGGTGTCAAAATAGCGTTTTTACGCGAGAGAACGCTAAAATCAACATTCTCTGTATGGACAACATGTTTTCAAAGTGACTCACATAAAACCATGTTATCCTTGTAAAACATCCGTATTTGAGTGTTTCTGAGCTGCAAACTTGATTTTCAGGCCACCTTGCACTGCAAAACAACTTCAGCAAAACTAAGCATTTCAGTGTGCTGCGGGTGTCAAAATAGCGTTTTCACAGCGAGAGAAGGCCAAAATGAACATTTTCTGTGTGGAGAACATGTTTTCAGAGAGACTCACATAAAACCATGTTATCCTTGTAAAAAATCCATATTTGAGTGTTTCTGAGCTGGAAACTTGAATTTCAGGCCACATCGCACTTCAAAACTGGTTCAGCAAAACTAAGCATTTCAGTGTGCTGCAGGTGTCAAAATAGCGTTTTCACAGCGAGAGAACGCCAAAATGAGCATTCTCTGTATGGACAACATGTTTTTGAAGTGACTCACATAAAACCATGATGTCCTTGTAAAACATCCATATTTGAGTGTTTCCGAGCTGCAAACTTGATTCCAGGGCTTCTGGCTCTGAATAACAGCTTCAGCAAATCTAGGCATGTCAGTGTGCTGCAGGCGTCAACATAGCGTTTTCAGAACATGTTTTCAAAGTGACTCACATAAAACCATGTAACCTAAAACTAAGCATTTCAGTGTGCTGCAGGTGTCAAAATACCGTTTTCATAGCTAGAGAACGCCAAAATGAGCATTCTCTGTATGGACAACATGTTCTTGAAGTGACTCACATAAAACCATGTTATCCTTGTAAAAAATCCATATTTGAGTGTTTCTGAGCTGGAATCTTGATTTCCAGGGCTTCTGGCACTGAATAACAGCTTCAGCAAAGCTAAGCATTTCAGTGTGCTGCAGGTGTCAAAATACCGTTTTCAGAGCGAGAGAACACCAAAATGAACATTTTCTGTGTGGAGAACATGTTTTCAGAGTGACTCATATAAAACCATGTTATCCTTGTAAAACATCCATATTTGAGTGTTTCTGAGCTGCAAACTTGATTTTCAGGCCATCTGGCACTTCAAAACAGCTTCAGCAAAACTAAGCATTTCAGTGTGCTGCAGGTGTCAAAATAGCGTTTTCACAGCGAGAGAAGGCCAAAATGAACATTTTCTGTGTGGAGAAAATGTTTTCAGAGTGACTCACATAAAACCATGTTGTCCTTGTAAAACATCCATATTTGAGTGTTTCTGAGCTGGAAACTTGATTTCCAGGGCTTCTGGCTCTGAATAACAGCTTCAGCAAAACTCAGCATTTCAGTGTGCTGCAGGTGTCAAAATAGCGTTTTCACAGCGAGAGAACGCCAAAATGAACATTCTCTGTATGTACAACATGTTTTCAAAGTGACTCACATAAAACCATGTTATCCTTGTAAAACATCTATATTTGAGTGTTTCTGAGTTGCAAACTTGACTTTCAGACCATCTGGCACTTCAAAACAGCTTCAGCAAAACTCAGCATTTCAGTGTGCTGCAGGTATCAAAATAGCGTTTTCACAGCGAGAGGACACTAAAATGAGCATTTTCTGTGTGGAGAACATGTTTTCAAAGTGACTCAGAAATAACCATGTTATCCTTGTAAAACATCCAAATTTGAGTGTTTCTGAGCTGCAAACTTGATTTTCAGGCAAGCTGGCACTTCAAAACAGCTTCAGCAAAACTAAGCATTTCAGTGTGCTGCAGGTGTCAAAGTCGCATTTTCACAGCGTGAGAAGGCCAAAATGAACATTTTCTATATGTTATCCTTGGAAAACATCCATATTTGAGTGTTTCTGAGCTACAAACTTGATTTTCAGGCCACCTTGCACTTCAAAACAGCTTCAGCAAAACTAAGTATTTCAGTGTGCTGCAGGTGTCAAAACAGCATTTTCACAGGGAGAGAAGGCAAAAATGAACATTTTCTGTGTGGAGAGCATGTTTTCAGAGTGACTCACATAAAACCATGTTATCCTTGTAAAACATCCATATTTGAGTGTTTCTGAGCTGCAAACATGATTTCTAGGGCTTCTGGCTCTGAATAACAGCTTCAGCAAAACAAAGCATTTCAGTGTGCTGCAGGTGTCAAATTTGCCTTTTCACAGCGAGAGAACGCCAAAATGAGCATTCTCTGTATGGACAACATGTTTTTGAAGTGACTCACATAAAAGCATGTTATCCTTGGAAAACATCCATCTTTGAGTGTTTCTGAGCTGCAAACTTGATTTTCAGGCCACCTTGCACTTCAAAACAGCTTCAGCAAAACTAAGCATTTCAGTGTGCTGCAGGTGTCAAAACAGCATTTTCACAGCGAGAGAACGCCAAATTGAACATTTTCTGTGTGGAGAGCATGTTTTCAGAGTGACTCACATAAAACCATGTTATCCTTGTAAAACATCCATATTTGAGTGTTTCTGAGCTGTAAACTTGATTCCAGGGCTTCTGGCTCTGAATAACAGCTTCAGCAAAACTAAGCATTTCAGTGTGCTGCGGTTGTCAAAATAGCGTTTTCACAGCGAGAGAAGGCCAAAATGAACATTTTCTGTGTGGAGAACATGTTTTCAGAGAGACTTACATAAAACCATGTGTGTCCTTGTAAAACATCCATATTTGAGTGTTATTGAGCTGGAAACTTGATTTTCAGGCCACCTTGCACTTCAAAACAGGTTCAGCAAAACTAATCCTTTCAGTGTGATGCAGGTGTCAAAATAGCATTTTCACAGCGAGAGAACGCCAAAATGAACATTTTCTGTGTGGAGAACATGTTTTCAAAGTGGCTCACATAAAACCATGTTATCCTTGTAAAACATCCATATTTGAGTGTTTCTGAGCTGCAAACTTGATTTTCAGGCCACCTTGCACTTCAAAACAGGTTCAGCAAAACTAAGCATTTCAGTGTGCTGCAGGTATCAAAATAGCGTTTTCACAGCGAGAGGACACTAAAATGAGCATTTTCTGTGTGGAGAACATGTTTTCAAAGTGACTCAGAAATAACCATGTTATCCTTGTAAAACATCCAAATTTGAGTGTTTCTGAGCTGCAAACTTGATTTTCAGGCAAGCTGGCACTTCAAAACAGCTTCAGCAAAACTAAGCATTTCAGTGTGCTGCAGGTGTCAAAGTCGCATTTTCACAGCGTGAGAAGGCCAAAATGAACATTTTCTATATGTTATCCTTGGAAAACATCCATCTTTGAGTGTTTCTGAGCTGCAAACTTGATTTTCAGGCCACCTTGCACTTCAAAACAGCTTCAGCAAAACTAAGCATTTCAGTGTGCTGCAGGTGTCAAAACAGCATTTTCACAGCGAGAGAACGCCAAATTGAACATTTTCTGTGTGGAGAGCATGTTTTCAGAGTGACTCACATAAAACCATGTTATCCTTGTAAAACATCCATATTTGAGTGTTTCTGAGCTGTAAACTTGATTCCAGGGCTTCTGGCTCTGAATAACAGCTTCAGCAAAACTAAGCATTTCAGTGTGCTGCGGTTGTCAAAATAGCGTTTTCACAGCGAGAGAAGGCCAAAATGAACATTTTCTGTGTGGAGAACATGTTTTCAGAGAGACTTACATAAAACCATGTGTGTCCTTGTAAAACATCCATATTTGAGTGTTTCTGAGCTGGAAACTTGAATTTCAGGCCACCTTGCACTTCAAAACAGGTTCAGCAAAACTAAGCATTTCAGTGTGCTGCAGGTGTCAAAATAGCGTTTTCACAGCGAGAGAACGCCAAAATGAGCATTCTCTGTATGGACAACATGTTTTTGAAGTGACTCACATAAAACCATGATGTCCTTGTAAAACATCCATATTTGAGTGTTTCCGAGCTGCAAACTTGATTCCAGGGCTTCTGGCTCTGAATAACAGCTTCAGCAAATCTAGGCATGTCAGTGTGCTGCAGGCGTCAACATAGCGTTTTCAGAACATGTTTTCAAAGTGACTCACATAAAACCATGTAACCTAAAACTAAGCATTTCAGTGTGCTGCAGGTGTCAAAATACCGTTTTCATAGCTAGAGAACGCCAAAATGAGCATTCTCTGTATGGACAACATGTTCTTGAAGTGACTCACATAAAACCATGTTATCCTTGTAAAACATCCATATTTGAGTGTTTCTGAGCTGGAATCTTGATTTCCAGGGCTTCTGGCACTGAATAACAGCTTCAGCAAAGCTAAGCATTTCAGTGTGCTGCAGGTGTCAAAATACCGTTTTCAGAGCGAGAGAACACCAAAATGAACATTTTCTGTGTGGAGAACATGTTTTCAGAGTGACTCATATAAAACCATGTTATCCTTGTAAAACATCCAAATTTGAGTGTTTCTGAGCTGCAAACTTGATTTTCAGGCAAGCTGGCACTTCAAAACAGCTTCAGCAAAACTAAGCATTTCAGTGTGCTGCAGGTGTCAAAGTCGCATTTTCACAGCGTGAGAAGGCCAAAATGAACATTTTCTATATGTTATCCTTGGAAAACATCCATATTTGAGTGTTTCTGAGCTACAAACTTGATTTTCAGGCCACCTTGCACTTCAAAACAGCTTCAGCAAAACTAAGTATTTCAGTGTGCTGCAGGTGTCAAAACAGCATTTTCACAGGGAGAGAAGGCAAAAATGAACATTTTCTGTGTGGAGAGCATGTTTTCAGAGTGACTCACATAAAACCACGTTATCCTTGTAAAACATCCATATTTGAGTGTTTCTGAGCTGCAAACTTGATTTCTAGGGCTTCTGGCTCTGAATAACAGCTTCAGCAAAACTAAGCATTTCAGTGTGCTGCAGGTGTCAAATTTGCCTTTTCACAGCGAGAGAACGCCAAAATGAACATTTTCTGTGTGGAGAGCATGTTTTCAGAGTGACTCACATAAAACCATGTTATCCTTGTAAAACATCCATATTTGAGTGTTTCTGAGCTGCAAACTTGATTTTCAGGCCACCTTGCACTTCAAAACAGCTTCAGCAAAACTAAGCATTTCAGTGTGCTGCAGGTGTCAAAACAGCGTTTTCACAGCGAGAGAACGCCAAAATGAACATTTTCTGTGTGGAGAACATGTTTTCAGAGTGACTCACATAAAACCATGTTATCCTTGTAAAACATCCATATTTGAGTGTTTCTGAGCTGAAAACTTGATTTCCAGGGCTTCTGGCTCTGAATAACAGCTTCAGCAAAACTAAGCATTTCAGTGTGCTGCAGTTTTCAAATATCGTTTTCACAGCGAGAGAAGGCCAAAATGAACATTTTCTGTGTGGAGAACATGTTTTCAGAGTGACTCACATAAAACCATGTTATCCTTGTAAAACATCCATATTTGAGTGTTTCTGAGCTGGAAACTTGATTTTCAGGCCACCTTGCACTTCAAAACAGCTTCAGCAAAACTAATCATTTCAGTGTGATGCAGGTGTCAAAATAGCGTTTTCACAGCGAGAGAACGCCAAAATGAACATTTTCTGTGTGGAGAACATGTTTTCAGAGTGACTCACATAAAACCATGTTATCCTTGTAAAACATCCATATTTGAGTGTTTCTGAGCTGCAAACTTGATTTTCAGGCCACCTTGCACTTCAAAACAGCTTCAGCAAAACTAAGCATTTCAGTGTGCTGCAGGTGTCAAAATAGCGTTTTCACAGCGAGAGGACACTAAAATGAGCATTTTCTGTGTGGAGAACATGTTTTCAAAGTGACTCACATAAAACCATGTTATCCTTGTAAAACATCCAAATTTGAGTGTTTCTGAGCTGCAAACTTGATTTTCAGGCAAGCTGGCACTTCAAAACAGCTTCAGCAAAACTAAGCATTTCAGTGTGCTGCAGGTGTCAAAGTCGCATTTTCACAGCGTGAGAAGGCCAAAATGAACATTTTCTATATGTTATCCTTGGAAAACATCCATATTTGAGTGTTTCTGAGCTGCAAACTTGATTTTCAGGCCACCTTGCACTTCAAAACAGCTTCAGCAAAACTAAGCATTTCAGTGTGCTGCAGGTGTCAAAACAGCATTTTCACAGCGAGAGAACGCCAAATTGAACATTTTCTGTGTGGAGAGCATGTTTTCAGAGTGACTCACATAAAACCATGTTATCCTTGTAAAACATCCATATTTGAGTGTTTCTGAGCTGTAAACTTGATTTCCAGGGCTTCTGGCTCTGAATAACAGCTTCAGCAAAACTAAGCATTTCAGTGTGCTGCGGTTGTCAAAATAGCGTTTTCACAGCGAGAGAACGCCAAAATGAACATTTTCTGTGTGGAGAACATGTTTTCAGAGTGACTCACATAAAACCATGTTATCCTTGTAAAACATCCATATTTGAGTGTTTCTGAGCTGGAAACTTGATTTTCAGGCCACCTTGCACTTCAAAACAGCTTCAGCAAAACTAATCATTTCAGTGTGCTGCAGGTGTCAAAATAGCATTTTCACAGCGAGAGAACGCCAAAATGAACATTCTCTGTGTGGAGAACATGTTTTCAAAGTGACTCACATAAAACCATGTTATCCTTGTAAAACATTCATATTTGAGTGTTTCTGAGCTGCAAACTTGATTTTCAGGCCACCTTGCACTTCAAAACAGCTTCAGCAAAACTAAGCATTTCAGTGTGCTGCAGGTATCAAAATAGCGTTTTCACAGCGAGAGGACACTAAAATGAGCATTTTCTGTGTGGAGAACATGTTTTCAAAGTGACTCAGAAATAACCATGTTATCCTTGTAAAACATCCAAATTTGAGTGTTTCTGAGCTGCAAACTTGATTTTCAGGCAAGCTGGCACTTCAAAACAGCTTCAGCAAAACTAAGCATTTCAGTGTGCTGCAGGTGTCAAAGTCGCATTTTCACAGCGTGAGAAGGCCAAAATGAACATTTTCTATATGTTATCCTTGGAAAACATCCATATTTGAGTGTTTCTGAGCTACAAACTTGATTTTCAGGCCACCTTGCACTTCAAAACAGCTTCAGCAAAACTAAGTATTTCAGTGTGCTGCAGGTGTCAAAACAGCATTTTCACAGGGAGAGAAGGCAAAAATGAACATTTTCTGTGTGGAGAGCATGTTTTCAGAGTGACTCACATAAAACCATGTTATCCTTGTAAAACATCCATATTTGAGTGTTTCTGAGCTGCAAACATGATTTCTAGGGCTTCTGGCTCTGAATAACAGCTTCAGCAAAACAAAGCATTTCAGTGTGCTGCAGGTGTCAAATTTGCCTTTTCACAGCGAGAGAACGCCAAAATGAGCATTCTCTGTATGGACAACATGTTTTTAAAGTGACTCACATAAAAGCATGTTATCCTTGGAAAACATCCATCTTTGAGTGTTTCTGAGCTGCAAACTTGATTTTCAGGCCACCTTGCACTTCAAAACAGCTTCAGCAAAACTAAGCATTTCAGTGTGCTGCAGGTGTCAAAACAGCATTTTCACAGCGAGAGAACGCCAAATTGAACATTTTCTGTGTGGAGAGCATGTTTTCAGAGTGACTCACATAAAACCATGTTATCCTTGTAAAACATCCATATTTGAGTGTTTCTGAGCTGTAAACTTGATTCCAGGGCTTCTGGCTCTGAATAACAGCTTCAGCAAAACTAAGCATTTCAGTGTGCTGCGGTTGTCAAAATAGCGTTTTCACAGCGAGAGAAGGCCAAAATGAACATTTTCTGTGTGGAGAACATGTTTTCAGAGAGACTTACATAAAACCATGTGTGTCCTTGTAAAACATCCATATTTGAGTGTTATTGAGCTGGAAACTTGATTTTCAGGCCACCTTGCACTTCAAAACAGGTTCAGCAAAACTAATCCTTTCAGTGTGATGCAGGTGTCAAAATAGCATTTTCACAGCGAGAGAACGCCAAAATGAACATTTTCTGTGTGGAGAACATGTTTTCAAAGTGGCTCACATAAAACCATGTTATCCTTGTAAAACATCCATATTTGAGTGTTTCTGAGCTGCAAACTTGATTTTCAGGCCACCTTGCACTTCAAAACAGGTTCAGCAAAACTAAGCATTTCAGTGTGCTGCAGGTGTCAAAATAGCGTTTTTACGCGAGAGAACGCTAAAATCAACATTCTCTGTATGGACAACATGTTTTCAAAGTGACTCACATAAAACCATGTTATCCTTGTAAAACATCCGTATTTGAGTGTTTCTGAGCTGCAAACTTGATTTTCAGGCCACCTTGCACTGCAAAACAACTTCAGCAAAACTAAGCATTTCAGTGTGCTGCGGGTGTCAAAATAGCGTTTTCACAGCGAGAGAAGGCCAAAATGAACATTTTCTGTGTGGAGAACATGTTTTCAGAGAGACTCACATAAAACCATGTTATCCTTGTAAAAAATCCATATTTGAGTGTTTCTGAGCTGGAAACTTGAATTTCAGGCCACATCGCACTTCAAAACTGGTTCAGCAAAACTAAGCATTTCAGTGTGCTGCAGGTGTCAAAATAGCGTTTTCACAGCGAGAGAACGCCAAAATGAGCATTCTCTGTATGGACAACATGTTTTTGAAGTGACTCACATAAAACCATGATGTCCTTGTAAAACATCCATATTTGAGTGTTTCCGAGCTGCAAACTTGATTCCAGGGCTTCTGGCTCTGAATAACAGCTTCAGCAAATCTAGGCATGTCAGTGTGCTGCAGGCGTCAACATAGCGTTTTCAGAACATGTTTTCAAAGTGACTCACATAAAACCATGTAACCTAAAACTAAGCATTTCAGTGTGCTGCAGGTGTCAAAATACCGTTTTCATAGCTAGAGAACGCCAAAATGAGCATTCTCTGTATGGACAACATGTTCTTGAAGTGACTCACATAAAACCATGTTATCCTTGTAAAAAATCCATATTTGAGTGTTTCTGAGCTGGAATCTTGATTTCCAGGGCTTCTGGCACTGAATAACAGCTTCAGCAAAGCTAAGCATTTCAGTGTGCTGCAGGTGTCAAAATACCGTTTTCAGAGCGAGAGAACACCAAAATGAACATTTTCTGTGTGGAGAACATGTTTTCAGAGTGACTCATATAAAACCATGTTATCCTTGTAAAACATCCAAATTTGAGTGTTTCTGAGCTGCAAACTTGATTTTCAGGCAAGCTGGCACTTCAAAACAGCTTCAGCAAAACTAAGCATTTCAGTGTGCTGCAGGTGTCAAAATAGCGTTTTCACAGCGAGAGAAGGCCAAAATGAACATTTTCTGTGTGGAGAAAATGTTTTCAGAGTGACTCACATAAAACCATGTTGTCCTTTTAAAACATCCATATTTGAGTGTTTCTGAGCTGGAAACTTGATTTCCAGGGCTTCTGGCTCTGAATAACAGCTTCAGCAAAACTCAGCATTTCAGTGTGCTGCAGGTGTCAAAATAGCGTTTTCACAGCGAGAGAACGCCAACATGAACATTCTCTGTATGTACAACATGTTTTCAAAGTGACTCACATAAAACCATGTTATCCTTGTAAAACATCTATATTTGAGTGTTTCTGAGTTGCAAACTTGACTTTCAGACCATCTGGCACTTCAAAACAGCTTCAGCAAAACTCAGCATTTCAGTGTGCTGCAGGTATCAAAATAGCGTTTTCACAGCGAGAGGACACTAAAATGAGCATTTTCTGTGTGGAGAACATGTTTTCAAAGTGACTCAGAAATAACCATGTTATCCTTGTAAAACATCCAAATTTGAGTGTTTCTGAGCTGCAAACTTGATTTTCAGGCAAGCTGGCACTTCAAAACAGCTTCAGCAAAACTAAGCATTTCAGTGTGCTGCAGGTGTCAAAGTCGCATTTTCACAGCGTGAGAAGGCCAAAATGAACATTTTCTATATGTTATCCTTGGAAAACATCCATATTTGAGTGTTTCTGAGCTACAAACTTGATTTTCAGGCCACCTTGCACTTCAAAACAGCTTCAGCAAAACTAAGTATTTCAGTGTGCTGCAGGTGTCAAAACAGCATTTTCACAGGGAGAGAAGGCAAAAATGAACATTTTCTGTGTGGAGAGCATGTTTTCAGAGTGACTCACATAAAACCATGTTATCCTTGTAAAACATCCATATTTGAGTGTTTCTGAGCTGCAAACATGATTTCTAGGGCTTCTGGCTCTGAATAACAGCTTCAGCAAAACAAAGCATTTCAGTGTGCTGCAGGTGTCAAATTTGCCTTTTCACAGCGAGAGAACGCCAAAATGAGCATTCTCTGTATGGACAACATGTTTTTGAAGTGACTCACATAAAAGCATGTTATCCTTGGAAAACATCCATCTTTGAGTGTTTCTGAGCTGCAAACTTGATTTTCAGGCCACCTTGCACTTCAAAACAGCTTCAGCAAAACTAAGCATTTCAGTGTGCTGCAGGTGTCAAAACAGCATTTTCACAGCGAGAGAACGCCAAATTGAACATTTTCTGTGTGGAGAGCATGTTTTCAGAGTGACTCACATAAAACCATGTTATCCTTGTAAAACATCCATATTTGAGTGTTTCTGAGCTGTAAACTTGATTCCAGGGCTTCTGGCTCTGAATAACAGCTTCAGCAAAACTAAGCATTTCAGTGTGCTGCGGTTGTCAAAATAGCGTTTTCACAGCGAGAGAAGGCCAAAATGAACATTTTCTGTGTGGAGAACATGTTTTCAGAGAGACTTACATAAAACCATGTGTGTCCTTGTAAAACATCCATATTTGAGTGTTATTGAGCTGGAAACTTGATTTTCAGGCCACCTTGCACTTCAAAACAGGTTCAGCAAAACTAATCCTTTCAGTGTGATGCAGGTGTCAAAATAGCATTTTCACAGCGAGAGAACGCCAAAATGAACATTTTCTGTGTGGAGAACATGTTTTCAAAGTGGCTCACATAAAACCATGTTATCCTTGTAAAACATCCATATTTGAGTGTTTCTGAGCTGCAAACTTGATTTTCAGGCCACCTTGCACTTCAAAACAGGTTCAGCAAAACTAAGCATTTCAGTGTGCTGCAGGTGTCAAAATAGCGTTTTTACGCGAGAGAACGCTAAAATCAACATTCTCTGTATGGACAACATGTTTTCAAAGTGACTCACATAAAACCATGTTATCCTTGTAAAACATCCGTATTTGAGTGTTTCTGAGCTGCAAACTTGATTTTCAGGCCACCTTGCACTGCAAAACAACTTCAGCAAAACTAAGCATTTCAGTGTGCTGCGGGTGTCAAAATAGCGTTTTCACAGCGAGAGAAGGCCAAAATGAACATTTTCTGTGTGGAGAACATGTTTTCAGAGAGACTCACATAAAACCATGTTATCCTTGTAAAAAATCCATATTTGAGTGTTTCTGAGCTGGAAACTTGAATTTCAGGCCACATCGCACTTCAAAACTGGTTCAGCAAAACTAAGCATTTCAGTGTGCTGCAGGTGTCAAAATAGCGTTTTCACAGCGAGAGAACGCCAAAATGAGCATTCTCTGTATGGACAACATGTTTTTGAAGTGACTCACATAAAACCATGATGTCCTTGTAAAACATCCATATTTGAGTGTTTCCGAGCTGCAAACTTGATTCCAGGGCTTCTGGCTCTGAATAACAGCTTCAGCAAATCTAAGCATGTCAGTGTGCTGCAGGCGTCAACATAGCGTTTTCAGAACATGTTTTCAAAGTGACTCACATAAAACCATGTAACCTAAAACTAAGCATTTCAGTGTGCTGCAGGTGTCAAAATACCGTTTTCATAGCTAGAGAACGCCAAAATGAGCATTCTCTGTATGGACAACATGTTCTTGAAGTGACTCACATAAAACCATGTTATCCTTGTAAAAAATCCATATTTGAGTGTTTCTGAGCTGGAATCTTGATTTCCAGGGCTTCTGGCACTGAATAACAGCTTCAGCAAAGCTAAGCATTTCAGTGTGCTGCAGGTGTCAAAATACCGTTTTCAGAGCGAGAGAACACCAAAATGAACATTTTCTGTGTGGAGAACATGTTTTCAGAGTGACTCATATAAAACCATGTTATCCTTGTAAAACATCCAAATTTGAGTGTTTCTGAGCTGCAAACTTGATTTTCAGGCAAGCTGGCACTTCAAAACAGCTTCAGCAAAACTAAGCATTTCAGTGTGCTGCAGGTGTCAAAATAGCGTTTTCACAGCGAGAGAAGGCCAAAATGAACATTTTCTGTGTGGAGAAAATGTTTTCAGAGTGACTCACATAAAACCATGTTGTCCTTTTAAAACATCCATATTTGAGTGTTTCTGAGCTGGAAACTTGATTTCCAGGGCTTCTGGCTCTGAATAACAGCTTCAGCAAAACTAAGCATTTCAGTGTGCTGCAGGTGTCAAAATAGCGTTTTCACAGCGAGAGAACGCCAACATGAACATTCTCTGTATGTACAACATGTTTTCAAAGTGACTCACATAAAACCATGTTATCCTTGTAAAACATCCAAATTTGAGTGTTTCTGAGCTGCAAACTTGATTTTCAGGCAATCTGACACTTCAAAACAGCTTCAGCAAAACTAAGCATTTCAGTGTGCTGCAGGTGTCAAAGTCGCGTTTTCACAGCGTGAGAAGGCCAAAATGAACATTTTCTATATGGAGAACATGTTTTCAAAGTGACTCACATAAAACCATGTTATCCTTGGAAAACATCCATATTTGAGTGTTTCTGAGCTACAAACTTGATTTTCAGGCCACCTTGCACTTCAAAACAGTTTCAGCAAAACTAAGTATTTCAGTGTGCTGCAGGTGTCAAAACAGCATTTTCACAGGGAGAGAAGGCAAAAATGAACATTTTCTGTGTGGAGAGCATGTTTTCAGAGTGACTCACATAAAACCATGTTATCCTTGTAAAACATCCATATTTGAGTGTTTCTGAGCTGGAATCTTGATTTCCAGGGCTTCTGGCACTGAATAACAGCTTCAGCAAAACTAAGCATTTCAGTGTGCTGCAGGTGTCAAATTTGCCTTTTCACAGCGAGAGAACGCCAAAATGAGCATTCTCTGTATGGACAACATGTTTTTGAAGTGACTCACATAAAAGCATGTTATCCTTGGAAAACATCCATCTTTGAGTGTTTCTGAGCTGCAAACTTGATTTTCAGGCCACCTTGCACTTCAAAACAGCTTCAGCAAAACTAAGCATTTCAGTGTGCTGCAGGTGTCAAAACAGCATTTTCACAGCGAGAGAACGCCAAATTGAACATTTTCTGTGTGGAGAGCATGTTTTCAGAGTGACTCACATAAAACCATGTTATCCTTGTAAAACATCCATATTTGAGTGTTTCTGAGCTGTAAACTTGATTCCAGGGCTTCTGGCTCTGAATAACAGCTTCAGCAAAACTAAGCATTTCAGTGTGCTGCGGTTGTCAAAATAGCGTTTTCACAGCGAGAGAAGGCCAAAATGAACATTTTCTGTGTGGAGAACATGTTTTCAGAGAGACTTACATAAAACCATGTGTGTCCTTGTAAAACATCCATATTTGAGTGTTATTGAGCTGGAAACTTGATTTTCAGGCCACCTTGCACTTCAAAACAGGTTCAGCAAAACTAATCCTTTCAGTGTGATGCAGGTGTCAAAATAGCATTTTCACAGCGAGAGAACGCCAAAATGAACATTTTCTGTGTGGAGAACATGTTTTCAAAGTGGCTCACATAAAACCATGTTATCCTTGTAAAACATCCATATTTGAGTGTTTCTGAGCTGCAAACTTGATTTTCAGGCCACCTTGCACTTCAAAACAGGTTCAGCAAAACTAAGCATTTCAGTGTGCTGCAGGTGTCAAAATAGCGTTTTTACGCGAGAGAACGCTAAAATCAACATTCTCTGTATGGACAACATGTTTTCAAAGTGACTCACATAAAACCATGTTATCCTTGTAAAACATCCGTATTTGAGTGTTTCTGAGCTGCAAACTTGATTTTCAGGCCACCTTGCACTGCAAAACAACTTCAGCAAAACTAAGCATTTCAGTGTTCTGCGGGTGTCAAAATAGTGTTTTCACAGCCAGAGAAGGCCAAAATGAACATTTTCTGTGTGGAGTACATGTTTTCAGAGAGACTCACATAAAACCATGTTATCCTTGTAAAACATCCATATTTGAGTGTTTCTGATCTGCAAACTTGATTTTCAGGCCACCTTGCACTTCAAAACAGCTTCAGCAAAACTAAGCATTTCAGTGTGCTGCGGGTGTCAAAATAGCGTTTTCACTGCGAGAGTAGTTCAAAATGAACATTTTCTGTGTGGACAGCATGTTTTCAGAGTGACTCACACAAAATCATGTTATCCTTGTAAAACATCCATATTTGAGTATTTCTGAGCTGAAAACTTTATATTGCCCTCTGGTGGCAATGGTCTGAACCTACACCACACCACCAGTGACCAACCATGGCCTGGCTACACCTGCTTCCACTCTGCTCATCAGCCACAGCTTTAAAACCAAGCCACGGACTACGTCTCCATGATGGCCGGATCCGTTTCTTTGACACGCCGGAGTCCGCTGCTGATTTTCCGGACACTCTCAAGTGAGGTAAACTTTTTACACTTTGCCAACTATAATGGAGAATATTGGATTTAACCCGCGATGAACCCCCCCTAAACATTTCTTGGTGCTTTCGGTTGTCAAAGCAACAGTTGGAAAATAAGCAGCAGTGTTGAACTGACCTGCGTCTTTCTCCCTGGGAAGGAGGTGTTTTGTCTATCTTCATACCTGCTTAATTAAGGACACTAATGCGCACTGCCAATTTTTGACATGATGGTCTCCATCGTTTAATTTCATTCTTAACATGGTGCTCCCCTTTTTTTGTATTATGTATATTGACATTGGTTCGAACTTTTTTTTTCTTTCTTTTTCTTGACAATGTTTTGATTTTTCCATAATTTATTGTGTTGTATCTCTATTTGAGTAGTTACTGATTATGGGCAGGTTTGAAAGTATCTCAGGGCATTTTTATCCTTTTATTTATATATATATACTGTATATTTTTTCTACCTTGTTTTGGGGTATCTCGCGGCGGGTGTCACTATTTAGCCTGGAGTTTGGACATTGTCTCTGGCGTCTAAGCTGCTGTTGGGGTCTACTTGAAGATGAGATACACAATATCTACACTTAGTATGCTTGGTGACTACGTTTGGGGTTGTTTTATCCTGTCGTTTGGGGACAGGATTAGGGAGGGTAAATGCTGCAATTTTGGGTTGTTGTTGTTTTTGGAATATTTTATTTGACTATTTTTATTGTGTTGGGTGGTCAGGGTTCATGTGATATATCTTCTTAAACTTGAGTGATTTTACTACAGTTACATTTCATCCTTATACTTGTTATGGCTGGGATGCTTAAACTCATAACCTGGAATGTCCAAGGAATTGGTCATGTTATTAAAAGGAAAAAGATTTTAACACATCTGAAAAAAGAAATCTGACATCGCTCTTCTTCAAGAAACAAGATTATCTGACTCAGAACATTTGAAACTCAAAAGAGATTGGGTTGACCACACCTACTTCTCTTCCCATTCACAGAATAAAAGAGGCACAGCTATTCTCATCAATAAGAACCTGCCTTTTATTTTGGAACATGAAGAAAAAGGTCCTGAGGGTAGATTTATATTGATCACAGGCTCAATACTGCAACAACATATAACTATTCTCAATGTTTATGCCCCGAATCAGGACTCCCCTCATTTCATATCATGGATTATTTTAATGTTTAACCATTATTGTAAAGGATTAGGTTTCCTAGCTGGTGATTTCAATTGCATAATGAATGTTGCTTTGGATAAGTCCTCCTCCACAAGTATGGCAAACCCAAGATCCTCGAATATTCTCCATAGTTAAAGTGCAGACACTGGTTTAATAGATGTATGGCGACAGATAAATCCTAATGCGAGAGACTATACATTTTACTCACATCCTCATAACTCGTATTCTCGACTTGATTATTTCTTCATTCCCAAACAATTTTTGTATGCAGTTCAGACTTGCCGCATAGATTCTATTGTCCTTTCAGATCATGCACCAGTTCATTTGCATATTGATCCAGCATTTAATATTCCTAAGACCCCAACTTGGAGATTTAATACATATTTTTTAAGTAACGAGTCTTTCTGCAGCTTTGTCTGGAGTAGCTTACTACAGTTTTGGCCTGATAATAGTAACTCTCCGGTGTCCCCGGCTATGGGGACGCAACTAAAGTCACTCTACGTGGCCATCTTATTTCTTATACTTCTCACCAAAAGGAACTAAGAGACGGTCATAGGAAAAATCTTGAAAAGAAGTTGCTAGGCTAGAACAGGTTCATAAACAAATACCTACAGCTCCCAATTTGAAGGCACTAGTGTCTGCTAGGACTGAACTTAATTTGGACCACACCCATCATATCCAAAAGCTCCTACTTTTTACTAAACAGAAATATTATGAATTTAATAATAAATACAGTCGTTTACTTGAGCACCAGTTGAAAAATCAGAACAGTGACCGCGTCATTAATATGATAAGATCACCGTCTGGTAATGTTTCATGCTATCCACTAATAATTAATAATGCATTCAGAGATTTTTATAAATCTCTTTACAGTTCAGCAGGCACTAATCCAAATATTGCTTCGCATTTAAGCCCTATTTAACTACCTACCATTGCGGAGGAGGACCGTTCCATTTTAAATGCTGCATTCACCCCTGAGGAGGTTTGGGCTGCAATTCAGGCTATGCCAAATGGTAAATGTCCAGGACCGAATGGGTTTCCACTGGAGTTTTTTAAGAAATTTTGGCCAGAGATCCATCCAATACTTATGCCAACTATTAAAAATATTTTAAAAGATGGCATCCCTCCGTCTTGGAAGCAGGCGTCTATCAGCTTGCTCTTAAAAAAGGATAAAAACCCTCAGGACTGCTCTTCATATAGACCCATTAGCTTACTCAATGTGGACTATAAAATAATTGCAAAAATACTGGCCCGCAGGCTTGAAAACATACTCCCCAAGATTATAAACCCAGACCAGGCAGGATTTGTTAAATCCAGACATGGTACAGATAATGTCCGTTGTGCACTTAATATTATACATTATCTTAACACTTATAAAATTCCAGCATTTATTATATCCTTAGACGCCGAAAAGGCCTTTGATCGCGTAGAATGGCCTTTTCTTTTTGCTGTGTTAGAAAAATTTGGCCTGGGCCCTAAATTTATTAATTTGGTTAAAGCCCTCTATTCTGATCCAGTGGTTGCTGTTAATACAAATGGTCTGATGTCTGAAGGTTTTCCCAGTGCGCAGAGGTTGCAGGCAGGGGTGCCCTTTGTCGCCCTTCAGGTCTAATCCTGATATACATGGAATCACAGTTGGGGAGGAAAGTCATGTAATGTCCTTATTGGCAGATGATGTCCTTTTGTATTTCAAGGATCCTGAAAAATCAGTTCCTGCTGTTCTGAGTTCCATAACCTCTTTTAGTGCGCTGTCAGGCTATAAAGTAAATTTAGGAAAGTCTGTTGCTCTACCCTTTAATAGTACCCAGAATGTCTGTATCCAGTCTCCCTTCCAATTGTCAGAGTCAGGTTTTAGATATCTAGGAATTTTTATTTCGGCTGGTTTAAATAAGCTGTTCAATTTTAATTATTCCCCTTTGATTTACAAAATTAAAAACGACCTGAAGAACTGGTCTTCTCTGCCAACTTCTCTCCTTGGGAGAGTCAATGTAATAAAAATGAATATCCTCCCCCGTTTAAATTATTTATTTCAAAATCTCCCCTGTTACTTAACTCCATCATTTTTTAAGTCTTTGAATTCTCACATTTCTTGTTACATTTGGAACAATAAACATCAGAGGGTCAGGTTTTCTAAACTTACCAAGCCAAGGGAACTAGGTGGTCTGTCTTTACCTAATCTACAACTATATTATTGGTCAGCTCAACTTAAAACAATTGCAAATTGGTTTATGAACAGTCACAAGTCTTTATGGATCAGTCTGGAGTCCTCAGTTTGTCACCCCAGGAAACTTACAGTCCTTCCTTTCATCAACAATATAGATCAGATTAAATCCCTCCATGATAACATGATTATTTACAATACATTGCTGGCATGGAGGGACGTCAAAAAATATTTAAATATTCCTTTTGATATATCTGTCCGATCCCCTCTGGTGCTGAACCCTGATCTCCCAGTACAGTTTAGGAGTATCGGTTTGATCGAGTGGTCTTCTAAGGGTCTATCAGATTTTGCAGGCATGCTCATCTCACGCTTTAAAATCATTTGAACTTCGAATTCGTCACTGACCTATTGCAATATTCAGATACCTCTGCTTATGACCCTTCTGTCATGTCCAAGAAATTGTGTTAAGTTATGTTTTGTCCTGTGTCCATGTTGTCTTGTGACTTCCTGTTTTATTGTGAAACCTAACTCTCCTCTCGTTTCAGGCCCTTAACTTCCTGGTGTCCTTCCCGCCTGTCTGATTGTCTACCCCGCCCTGATTGTTTCCACCTGTTCCCCATTACCTCATGTGTATATATAGTCTGCGTTTCCCTTTGTCCCTTGCCAGTTCGTCTTGTCTCGTGCAGTCTGAACATACGCCAATCCATGCCAAGTCTTGTTATCAGGTTTTGTATTTCTTTGTTACTTTGTCTAGTTAAATACCATTGTCTTGCCTTGCTTTATTTGATACTTTGCCTTGTCTTTTCCTGTCACAGTTATTTTCCTCGTAAGAGTGATTTTTGTTTTCCTCCTTGAGAGCGATCTTTAGTTATTAGAATAGTTTGTGTCTTCCTCTGTAAAGAGCGATTTACTTTGTTACTTTGTCATTAAAGATTGTTTGTTTTGCACTTTGTCTCTGGAGTCGTGCATTTGGGTTCACGTCCTAGTTCGGTTGTGACAGTACGAACTGGCCAGCATGAACCCAGCCGACTCAGACCAGTTGACTGCTGCCATTCACTCCCAAAATGTCCGCCTGAACCAGCAGGAGGACCAGATGTCCTCCCTGCATAGCGGAGTGAAGGAGCTGGCGAGCTGTCAGGAGGACTTCAAAGCTACCATCATCACCCAAGTGAACCTCCTGGCAGTTCATCAAGTCCTCGCCCACCTCACGGAGAGATCCACCCCTCCTGAACCCGCAGCCACACCGCCCTCCACGGCTGCTGAAGCATCATCAGGGTCAGCTCTCCATGCTAGAGCTCCTCGCCTTGCTCCACCCGATAAGTTCTTCGGTGAGTCTGGAGAATGTCGACCATTCATAGTTGACTGTAAAATGCATTTTGAATACTTGCCATCAGCCTTCCCCACAGAACGGTCCAAGGTGGCATTCATGATTTCCCACCTCACCGGGAGGGCGTAGGGGTGGGCTACGGCTGAGTGGTCCCATGATTCATCTGTGGATCCCTTGAGGAGTTTAAACAGGCTCTGAGGAGGACTTTTGACCCTCTCTCGTCTGACCGAGAGAAGGCGCGAGCATTAAGCGACATCAAACAAGGTATGGACTCTGTGTGTGATTATGCCATCCGCTTTCGCACCCTCGCCACAGACAGCGGATGGAACACTACAGCCCTGTATGATGTCTTTCTCAAGGGTCTTTCTGACCAAATTCAAGATCTGTTAGTGCCCATTGATCTGCCTTCTGACCTGAACTCTTTGATAACCCTAGCAATAAGAACCGATAATCGCATACAGGAGTCAACTTTGCCAGAGCACAATGGCACCGCAGGCTGGCCGCCGCTGGGGTCACGCTGCAGCCGCTATGCTCAGCCAACAGAATTCCTCACGTGTTCCATCACCAGCTCCACGGAGGAAGGTGTCCTCCGAGGAAGATGAGGAACCCATGCAAGTGGGCCGGGCCAAATTGTCCGCAGAGGAGCGTCGTCGCCGGCTGCAGGAAGGCAGGTGTTTTTACTGCGGGCAGCAAGGCCATCTCCTAGCAGCATGTCCAGCAAAAGAGCAGGCTCGCCAGTAGATGGGAGAATACTGGTGAGCCGTTTCTCCTCCACAGAATTTTCTCCCAGAGCCTTGACGGAGATCAAGGTTAAGCATCGTAAGTCTACTGTTTGCCTTAAAGTGCTCATTGACTCAGGGGCTGATGAGAGCCTCATGGACTAGGGGTTCGCCTCTAAACTCCATCTGAGAACTGAACTATTAGCCCAGCCTATAGAGGCCAGTGCTCTCGATGGTAGGCTGCTTTTCCGGGTTACTCATAAAACTGAACCTCTGACAGTGGTCATTGACGACCACCATGAACTTATGTGTTTTTACTTGTATAACTCGAGCCAGCACTCTCTCATCCTAGGATTTCCTTGGCTAAAGGAACTTAACCCACATATTGACTGGAATACTGGGAGGGTTTTGAACTGGGCTGAGAATTGTAAGGTCAAGTGTTTAAAGTCATGTCATGAACTGAATATGAAGACTGTTTTTCATGCTGCCTCTGTTAATTTTGACACAGACCCTAAAACTCCTGACCTGACGTCAGTCCCGAGGTGCTACCATGATCTGGGTGAGGTTTTTAGTAAGAGTAAGGCCACATATTGACTGGAATACTGGGAGGGTTTTGAACTGGGCTGAGAATTGTAAGGTCAAGTGTTTAAAGTCATGTCATGAACTGAATATGAAGACTGTTTTTCATGCTGCCTCTGTTAATTTTGACACAGACCCTAAAACTCCTGACCTGACGTCAGTCCCGAGGTGCTACCATGATCTGGGTGAGGTTTTTAGTAAGAGTAAGGCTACTTCGCTTCCCCCTCACAGATCGTATGACTGTCCAATTGACTTTATCCCAGGGGGCCCCATTCCTAAGGGAAGATTGTATTCTATTTCTGGTCCTGAGAAGAAGGCCATGACCGAGTACATTGAGGCTTCATTAAAGGCTGGCCTTATTCGACCCTCTTCATCTCCTGCTGGGGCGGGATTCTTTTTTTGGGGAAAAAAAGAAGGGTCCCTCCGGCCGTGCATTGACTATGGGCCACTCAATGAAATTACTATTAAAAATCGGTACCCTCTGCCACTCATGTCCTCCGCCTTTGATCAACTTCAGCAGGCTAAGAGCTTTACCAAACTCGACCTAAGAAATGCCTACCACCTGGTGCGAATCAGAGAGGGTGATGAGTGGAAGACGGGTTTTAACACACCTAGTGGTCATTACGAATACTTGGTTATGCCGTTTGGGTTGACTAACGCTCCAGCTGTTTTTCAGGCAATGATCAATGATGTGCTTAGAGACTTCCTGAATCACTTTGTGTATGTGTACCTGGACAACATCTTGATCTTTTCCCCAGACTCTGACTCTCATGTCGGTCATGTACGTCAGGTTCTCCAGCGGCTGCTGGAGAATCAATTGTATGTCAAAGCAGAAAAGAGCGAGTTTCATGCCGACTCTGTATCTTTCCTTGGCTTCATCATAGCTCCTGGAAAGATGCAAATGGATCCGGCTAAAGTTTGCGCTGTGTCTCAGTGGCCTAGACCTGATAGCCGAAGACGGTTCAACAATTCTTGGGGTTTGCTAACTTTTACAGACGGTTTATCAGAAACTTCAGCGCCATAGCCGCACCCCTTCATGCACTCACTTCTCCTCTAACTCCATTCCTGTGGTCCCCTCCAGCTGGGGAGGCCTTTCAGCAGCTCAAAGCACGGTTCACCACTGCTCCCATCCTCTCAGTTCCTGATCCCAGCCGGCAGTTCGTGGTGGAGGTGGACGCCTCCAATAATGGGGTGGGAGCAGTTCTCTCCCAGCGCTCCGAAAAGGACAACAAGCTTCACCCCTGTGCCTTTCTGTCTCGAAAGCTCTCGCCGGCTGAGAGGAACTATGATGTTGGTAACCGCGAGTTATTGGCTGTTAAAATAGCCCTGGAGGAGTGGAGACATTGGCTAGAGGGTGCACAGCACCCTTTCATTGTGTGGACTGACCACAAAAACCTTGAATACATCCGTAAAGCTAAAAGACTGAATTCACGTCAAGCCAGGTGGACACTGTTTTTTAATTGCTTTGACTTTGTGTTGTCTTACAGGCCGGGGTCCCAGAACACCAAGCCAGATGCCCTGTCCCGTCTGTTCGACCCCGAGCGTTCTGCCAAGAAACCTGAGCCCATCCTACCACTTAACCGTGTGGTAGGAGCGGTGAGTTGGCAAATAGAATCTGAGGTGAAGTGAGCAAATGGTAAGAACCCGACACCTAGTGGCTGTCCGGCGAATCGCTTGTTTGTCCCTGTTGATATGCGTCCACAGGTGATCCATTGGGCTCACACCTCGCTCTTCACCTGCCACCCTGGAGTCAGAAGAACTATGCATGTCATCTCTCAGCGGTTTTGATGGCCCTCCATGCAGCGGGAGGTTCAAGAGTATGTGGAGGCGTGTTCCATCTGCGCCCGCAACAAGAACTCCTCCAGAGCTCAGATGGGGTTGCTGCAGCCACTCCCTGTTCCCACTCGTCCCTGGGCTGAGATTTCCTTGGACTTCGTCACGGGGCTCCCAGTCTCTGAAGGTAACACCACTGTCCTCACAGTGGTGGATCAATTTTCTAAGATGACTCATTTCATTGCTTTGCCCAAGCTGCCTTCTGCTAAAGAAACAGCTGAAATTATGATGAATCATGTGTTCCGTATCCACGGATTTGCTAAAGATATCGTTTCAGACCGGGGGCCCCAGTTCATCTCCAAATTCTGGAAGGAGTTTTGTAAACTCATTGGCGCCACTGTCAGCCTCACCTCTGGATACCACCCAGAATCCAACGGTCAGACAGAACGCCTCAACCAGGAGCTGGAGACATGCCTCCGGTGCCTGGTCTCGCAGAATCCATCTTCCTGGAGCAAAAATCTGGTGTGGGTGGAATACGCCCACAACTCACTCCCCACCTCAGCCACCAGCATGTCACCATTCCAGTGCGTCTTCGGCTACCAGCCTCCTGTCTTTTCGGAGACAGAAAAAGAGGTCACTGTTCCCTTAGCTCACGCTGTGGTCCGGCGTTGCCACCGCATCTGGGCAGCCGCCCGCAGGGTCCTCCTACGTAGCACGGACCGCATGAAGAGGGCTGCAGATCGGAGGCGCCGACCTGCTCCGACCTATGAGCCTGGCCAGAAGGTCTGGCTCTCTACGCGGGACTTGCCCCTCCATGTTGCCTCTAGGAAACTGGCTCCACGGTTTGTAGGCCCATATCCCATTTCCAAGGTTATCAGCCCCTCCTCTGTTCGTCTGCGTCTGCCCCGGTCCCTGAGAGTTCACCCTACCTTTCACGTCAGCCGGCTTGGAACCAGTCAAGCAGAGTCCCATGGTTCCTGCCGGGACACCTCCTCCTCCTCCTCGGATGGTTGACGGTAGTCCTGTCTACTCCGTCAAAGCCCTTCTGGCAGTGCGCAACAGGGGCCGGGGCAGGCAATTCCTGGTGGACTGGGAGGGCTATGGTCCAGAGGAACGATCGTGGGTTCCTGCGAACTTCATTGTGGATCCTGACCTCAAAAGACTTTTACAGTCGTCACCCCCAGCTGCCTGGTCCGTCAGGAGCCGTCCCTAGAGGGGGGGGTACTGTCATGTCCAGAAATTGTGTTATGTTTTTGTCCTGTGTCCATGTTGTCTTGTGACTTCCTGTTTTATTGTGAAACCTAACTCTCCTCTCGTTTCAGGCCCTTAACTTCCTGGTGTCCTTCCCGCCTGTCTGATTGTCTACCCCGCCCTGATTGTTTCCACCTGTTCCCCATTACCTCATGTGTATATATAGTCTGCGTTTCCCTTTGTCCCGTGCCAGTTCGTCTTGTCTCGTGCAGTCTGAACGTGCAGCCATTCCATGCCAAGTCTTGTTATCAGGTTTTGTATTTCTTTGTTACTTTGTCTAGTTAAATACCATTGTCTTGCCTTGCTTTATTTGATACTTTGCCTTGTCTTTTCCTGTCACAGTTATTTTCCTCGTAAGAGTGATTTTTGTTTTCCTCCTTGAGAGCGATCTTCAGTTATTAGAATAGTTTGTGTCTTCCTCTGTAAAGAGCGATTTACTTTGTTACTTTGTCATTAAAGATTGTTTGTTTTGCACTTTGTCTCTGGAGTCGTGCATTTGGGTTCACGTCCTAGTTCGGTTGTGACACCTTCAAAGCCACTGTGGGAATGCGATCTGGAGGTGTCATTTAATCAGGCGGAGTGGACAAAGATTTGCAATGGGATTTTTCCTAAATGCCCCTCAATTTCTATACATGAGCAAAACTTTAAATTTTCCACAGGATTTATTTCAAGCCTGTCCGCCTCCAGAAGATGTTCCCCTACAGCTTAGATCTCTGTTATAAATGCAGCTGCTGAAAGCCGTGTAGCCAATCCAGTCTCAAGGAACGCATTTCCCTCCTCACCGTTGCTTCAGTGTTTGGTCTCCAACCTGGCTCTACCTCTGACAGAGACACTTTCTTGCTCGAATAAAGATTCAATTCAGGTAAGAACCAGACTAACGTTGATAACAGCCAGCATAAAAGCGAACCTTATGCTACGTTCATTCGGGAATTCAGGAAGCCGCTAGTCTTATGCTTATCACGTCGCGTCTCGTTATACTATACAGTCATATTAACAACATTGTCAGCGTTTAATAACGTCTATCTTGTTTACGAACGTATTGAAACACTTAATGCTTTTCAAATTAAAAGCCCCTGCAAATACGGACTGGGTCGCTTTAATTGTTTCAACAAGCCTTTAAAATGAAGAAATATGTCCCGATATGTGTGCTGAATTCTTTCGAGGCTTCAAACAACTGCCATTTTATGTGGCTCATTTCACTTTAGGGGCAAATTCTATGAGGGCCACAGTGATGTTGATAGGTCCGCGTGTATTTCAGAGGGGTTAGGTGTCTTTAGATTTTGTCAGATCATTCATTAACATGTTCCTTTTTTTCCCCAGGATGTAATGCCTGTGGTGTTTTGAGTGACTGTAAGAACACACACACTGCAGTTCAGTGTTGTCCAATCTTAAAATATAATCTTAAATGTCCTGTGATGTTGGTCAAGTTTTTATCCTCTGTGTTTGTGTCTTCCCACAGAGCCCAGTGGATCCTGTGTGAGCAGCTATCAAGACACTTCAGAGAGCGCAAGTTAACCAACATCCCATCACTGTGTGATGTCACACTCTACTTTAGAGGCACAGTGAGTACACATGGCACTGACATTGTGGTCATCACTCGGCATTGGATGTTGAGCATTGAGGGCCAGGTGGTGTGTTAGTGGACCACCTTTGTGTCTGGCCTTGCAGTACTTTTTGCGTCATATTATAACTTCAACCTGCAGTACCAGGATGAGGCGGCTTGTACGCAGGAGTTCATTCAAAGGTCAGCAGCTCTCACACTTTCACCTACATACAGATGGTACTACTTCCATGTTGCCTGTTTCATGCATGACTCTCAGGAGATTCACCTGTGAATCCCTTGCCTTTTTAGTGGAAGCTCAGTTACATTTTCCTGAGAAGCCGCAATGTGCTTAAAACAGCGTCTGTGAGCAGAAGGACATACAATATACAGTACTGTAGTAAACTCTAGGCTATTTAACTACTGTTCTTAAATCACATGACATAAACTGATTTGATGCACCCTGATGTAATCATCCTAATTAATAAAACTCAGTAACCAATGACACAAGCAGCTCCATGTCCCTGTGTGATGTGGACGGACAGGTCAGGACAGTCTGAGGACAGCTTTAGGTTGAAGTTTATAATAATGAATGCACCATGAGAAGGTGGCAAGTTTACAGTTGGCTATGTACAGTACGTCTTGACCACAGCAGGAAACTCTGCTGTTCTCAACTGCATGGCGACGAACACCGTTTTTTTCACACCGAGTCATCCCTGACTCGTTACGCACCGGTCAGCACCCGTCCCCGTATCATATAACACTGTGTCACTGTGACGGTTTTATTTTCAAGGTATTAATTTTATCTGGCTCCACTGGGTCAGTGCTCGGAGCTGTGGTTTTATTATGAAATATGACCGTATTCTCACGTTGTTTCTTTGTTTGATTTCCGCTCCGGTTTGATGCAATCGCTCGCGATCAAGGCCGGCTCTACGTTAGGGCAGCGCCCCACAAATAAATGTCTTGTCCCCTGAAATCAAAATTTTACAGATTCTACATTTGACAAAATTATCTGCCGTAGCGGAAAAATCCACCGAAAAGCATACACAAAGTATCAGCCCTCTCGTTTCTTGTTGCTCCCCCACAAAGGCTCTGTCACTGTCAGCGGAGGGGGAGGGGAAGGGACCTGACAGTTGTGCTCATTCAAATTTTCTGGCGAAGTCCGCTCTCCTCTCCATCTTACTGACTCCAGCTTTAATTGGGAAAACAAACCCTGGCATTCTGCGCAGGTGTCAAAGCATGCACTTGTGACACCCTCAGTTGATAGTTGTACATGCATTTTGGAATTTTGTATGGAACTTCATAACACACACAATGTCAGAGGCAGTAGAGGATATCGGATTGCTAAGTGCATGTATTTATTTTGTGCATTTTTTTGTGTTTTCCATCTGAAAATTTCAGATGGTTCATCGATATAAATCCTATGAAGGGAACGAGAGCCCAACAAGGAAAAGTGGTGTCAAAGAAGACTGGAAGAGAAGTGCAAAAGAAGCCACATAATGTCAATCCACACGTTGTCACACTTCTGCACAAGCTTGTGGATTACAAGTGGCACGTCTCTCGCACACGCACACACACACATAGGGAAGGAGGTGAGAGGGACAGAGGAGCAGGAAAGGGGTGAGAAAGAAGAAAGGGATGGTGGTGTGAGGAATGTTTAGTTCGTCTAAACATGTTCTAATAGAATGTTCTATATTAAAAGGGGCGGAGGAGCAGGAAAAGGTAGAGTGGGAAGAGAGGGAGGAGAGGGACGGCAGTGAGAGGAATGTTTTGTTGGTCTAAATATGTCCCAGCTGAAATCCCTTTTTGCATTTGTTCTAAAATGCTATAACATTGTCTGTTCAAAAAATGTTTGGTCAGTCAAATAAAATGTTTTATACTAAATTGCATTTGCTCTGTTTTTAGTAGCTAGATCAAATGTAATGCTGCAATTAGATTGCTATATTGAAAGCCAAATACTGTGAATTAAATTTACAGGACTGTAAATGGAAATGCAAATCACAGAATAGTAGTGCAATAAAAATTACAGTAACAGGAGATATTAACATGAAATTGCTGTAAATGGAATTGAAACTCACAGAATAGTAGTGTAATAAATCAAACAATGGGTCAGAAAAGACTTCACAGTCTTGCAGTCATGTCAATTGAAAAAGACGAGCTTCAGCATCTGAGTCACAACAGAGTGATAGACTGATTTGCCACCCTTAAAAACAGACGGCATTCTTTGATGCTTCCATCCACCAAGTAACTCGCTAGTGTAGCCATTTTTTCGTCAGTGATGTAAACACACTGTTACTGTGCAAACCTCTGTTTGTTGTTGTACTGTATTAAACACAGACTGAAATAATAATAATGAATAATTTCTCTGTCTTTGTTGGCTGTTTGTGAAGTTTTGTACTTGTGCACTACATTCACTCACATCCTGTGCATCTCTTGGGGGCTAAGCCCCCCTTGTTCTTAAAACCTAGTGACGCCCCTGGTGCGAGCTACACCAGCTTTACACAGCACCCACAGTGCTGACCACATTGGCTTCAATGGATTTCGGAATAGGGTGTGGACAGAATTAAGAAAGCAATATCTAGAGAAGATGGACCCATCAAAGCTGGAGATAGAGACCCTCAAGGCCGATGAGTGTCCAGCCAAGTTCCTACATGCCTTCCAAGGAAAGTGGCGAGAGGAGACTGGCAGTGTGTGAAATGCCAATAGCACCACCGAAAGTCTGTTCAAGGTAATGGTGAAAAAAGCCATGCCAATAGAAGTGCAAAGGCGCCTGGAGACTGTGGTTGGACTGATGAAAATGGACTGGCCGCTATTTTCAGAACACCTGATACACCATGTTGAGAACATGCACAAAGAAAAACAAAGAGAAGAAGATGCACACAGACAGTTGAGCAACAAGTTGACACAGTTGCAGTTACCTGAGCTGAGTTCCAAGCAGAAGAAAGACAAAGCTAAAACTCAAGCCCCAGTAGTCACAGTGGAGCAACCTCAATCACAGCCCACAGTAGAAGCTGCACCTCAACTTCCTGTGATGCAACATGCCCAGCAACTACAGTCCCACACCCAACCATCACATTTCAACACCCCAGCCCCACAACCTCCAGTTCAACCAACCACAATGCCAGCACAGCAGATCCAAATGTAAATCGCCCCAGAGGACAACCAGGACCCAGACGAGGTCCTTTCCATCGTCCTCCTTGGCAGGGACGCCCTCTACAGCAAAGTGATTGTGCTCCACACCTCAACTAAATTTAGGACCTAATGAGAGAGGTGCATGTTGGAGATGTGGCAAGCAGGGACAACACCGCAAAGACTGTCCAGACAATACATGGACCGGACCCGCTAGATATTGGCCATAGGGAGGCCCAGAGAAGCCAGAGGGGGAAATAATGGCACCAGCAGTTTCAATGCAACCACACGATGAGCCAACAATACCTGTCACCATACAAGAACACAGGAGCTACATATTCCTGTATAGGAAGGCCTGGCTCCACTCTCCCCCTCTCTGGCTCATCAGTAAAAACTGTAGATTTCTCTGGGAAAACTCAAATTATTCCCTTCACACAACCTGTTAATAGCAGGAAAAACTGTCATAGCACCACTCTTATACTCACACCAAACGCCAGTTAACCTCTTAGGAAGACATTCTATGCCCACTAAAAGCTAAAAGTATGTGTACTCTTGATGGTATTTGGCTGGATCTGCCAGACGAACTCTCTGCAACAATGATGCCATCATTAAGAGCTAAAGACACAACGAAATCAGACCAATCAGCTGCATACTGGATTCGACTACCACAAAGTTCTCACCTGGAACAAGAGTGGACAACAAAGTGGTTTTAAAAGAGCAGATGGCACTCCTGTAACTCATGGTGCAGCCATTTCCGCTCTATTGGAAGCCATCCATCTCCCCTCCGCCTTAGCCATTATCAAATGCCCAGCTCATAAGAAAACTGACTCACTGATAGCCAAGGGTAACAACATAGCTGATGAAGCAGCTAAACGAGCAGCTACTGAAACAAGCATTGGACCTTTGTTGGTAGCAGAAGATTGTGAGCCCCTCACCACACTGTCTTCATTAATTGAAGCACAACATCATGCTGGTATTTATGAGCAAAGATGGTTTGAAGCCGTCCCAACAAAAGGGCCGTATGCCAACTCAGCAGCTATGTTTCTATGTAAAGAAGTGTTCCCAAGATTTGGTTTTCCAGATACATTTCAGATGTCTCTCTAATGTCTATGAGATCTCAAACTAACCAACTAACACATCTAGCACCGCATGAAATGATGACTGGTAGACCAATGCCTGTACCATATCTTAGAGGACCTTACCAAGGGCCTCCTCTAGAGCAATGTGAAAGAGAGTTGGGAGCATATTTGAAGCATTTAACTCAAATACATAAAGCTGTGTTTCAACAGACTGAGGAAGCAGCAGAGGACAGAGAGGCACAAATACCACCACCGTTGCAGAAGGTGACACCAGGAGACTGGGTATACGTCAAAGTGTTCTAAAGAAAGTGGGACCAGCCCAGACATGAAGGTCCTTATAAGGTTATCCTAGCTTCCCCAACTGCTCTTAAAGTACAAGGTAAGACGGTTTGGTTTCATCTTAACCACTGCTGCAGAGCACAAGATCCAAGCGAGTCTGTGAGATAGACAGACTAGATGGTTGCAGATGGGCATAGGGATATTGATAGCAATAGTATTATTATGGCTGCACTGCACTACAATCTGGACCCAAGCAACACAACACTCACAACCAAACAGATATTTATTGATTGAATGTGCATTAGCAGCAGGGACAGTAATAGCATTGCAGAAACCACTGATAGCTAACAATGGTACAGAGGTTGTGTACAACAGTGAGAACATATACAATCAAGCCATGAGCGCATACATGTCTTTCCAATGAGTGAACAATGTAAAACTGCAGGTGTGATAACTTTAACATTACGCTGCTCAAAATGCTGAAACCGAGACATATAGGACCATGACCAAAAGTCTGGCGGAAAACATGATGAAAATTGGCAAAAAAAACGAAGTAGACACAGAGTCCCATTTTCTGAGCCACTCCAGGCTAGAAAGTGGAAAACTTTGGGATGGGAAAACAATATGTTTTATCAGTGGAAGAATTATTCGGCTAGACAAGTAAGTAAAGAAACACGCATAGCATGCTACAATGCCAAATGTAAGCCTATATTTGTGCGATTGCCCGGATTTGACAACAGGAAGTGTGATATATCTGTCACATGTTTTGCAGAGCTCAACTGTTGCGCCCAGTTACCTTCATGGGTGGACTACCGACTAACCACCCTGGGCAACCCTTAAGAACTGTGGTGACCCCGTTGCAGATGCCAATCCCCACCTGGGCACCAAGTCTGCCACCAATCCGAATGCCTGTGTTGAATGGTCCTCCTACTATAGGCATTTGATGCATCACTGGAACGAATCCTACAGCTGGGTGAGCTCAGCAATGATGAATATCTTGTCTTTCGTGGGTTTTTCCTCAACTTGGTTTGAGACACCAGAGGAGGAGGCTCCGACGATGACAGATGGCTCGGGAGGCATTAAATACGAGGCTCAGCAAGCCTTGCAAAATGTCTCTGCCGACGTCGAGGAGTCCTAAGCCAATGATATCCTATACGGTCATTGCAGGGGTGTTCTGCCCCATGGCCGTTCCATTTCTTCTTATGCCACAGCTGAGCGATTCCAACGCTTCACATCACATCAATTCTTCACTCTGATCAACATACTCACAATACCTGCACTCTCATATAACCTTTGTCACATCCTGGTGTTTCATAATCTCTACTGAATTGAAATTTACAATACTTATGAGTGTGTTCTGTTTGACTGTCATGCTCTGCTCTGTGCTCAGTGTGCTCTGCTCTGTGCTCAGAGGCATGGGGGAGACGGGCACATAAAGAGGATCCTTGTAAATATACTCTTCTGGAGTCTAGTCTTATCTCTGTTTTGAATCATATCTTTGTATGTTTAAGAAATAATATCTCTGTTTACTTGGTGAAATCTCTGTTTGCTTAGTGAGTCATATGTCTATTTAGTTAGTAAGTAATTTCACTATCTCTGTTTTGCTTGGCCTATGTTCTGTTCTATATTTTAAAAGATGTCCTAATAGTTGGCTGGACACCAATAAAAACACTACAATAGAGATAACTTGCTAAAGCTAGTACAAAGCAGTCATTTAGAAAGTTCCTAAGATCCCAATAGATACTGATGCCGAAGGGATCTCAGTGGAAAATCCCCAAAAGCTACAGTGGAAAATTCCCAATAGAAATTAGGTAACAGAGGGCATCCAGAGGGAATCAGGGGGAAAGCCCCCAAACAACGAAACACCAATAGAACAGAATAGAATTAGAGTCAAATGTAAAATAACAAAAAAGGATGTGGCCAAACCATATGGCATGGCAATAGTCAGGATGTGGCCCCTGACAATAGCATAAAAGGTGATGTTCAGAGCAGAATTTTAGTATTGTTCGGAAGGACTCGCCCGGACTTTTTGATCTGTAAAGAGAATAAAGAATATAAAGACTCATAATTTGAACCTGATCCAGTCAGAATCTGGTCCTTGGCGAGGCAGAAGGACATCCCTGTCACTATGCCAGAACTACTCCAATTCCAGACCTGTCTGTGTTCAAGTCATCTAATGCCCTAAAAGTGCATCTAACAAGAAATCACTCTGAAGCGTCCATATGAAACAGCATTTTAAAGGTATGACCGGAGCAGGAGCTTGGTTCGCATTGCCGGCAGTAAGTAAGACCTGTTCCCAGTGCATGTTGGACTCCGGCAGGGCTGCCCTTTGTCACCGGTTCTGTTCATTATTTTTATTGAAAGAATTTCTAGGTGCAGCCAAGGGCCGGAGGGAGTCTGGTTTGGGGACCACAGAATTTCATCTCTGCTTTTTGCGGATGATGTTGTCCTGTTGGCTTCTTCGAACCAGGACCTCCAGCATGTGTTGGGACGGTTTGCAGCCGAGTGCGAAGCGGCTGGGATGAGAATCAGCACCTCCAAGTCCGAGGCCATGGTTCTCGGCTTGCCCCCTCCGGGTTGGAGGAGAGATCCTGCCTCAAGTGGAGGAGTTTAAGTATCTTGGGGTCTTGTTCACGAGTGAGGGAAGGATGGAATGTGAGATTGACAGGCGAATCGGTGCGGCAGCTGCAGTAATGCAGTCGTTGTACCAGTCTGTCGTGGTGAAGAAGGAGCTGAGCCGAAAGGCGCTCCCTTAGAGATAGGGTGAGGAGCGCTGTCACTCGGGGGGAGCTCAGAGTAGAGCCGCTGCTCCTCCACGTTGAGAGGAGCCAGCTGAGGTGGCTCGGGCATCTTTACCGGATACAGACCAAGACAAAAATGAGAGCGAAGCTCAGATCACTTACAGCATCAACTTGAGCATAATTTAGCCTCACTCTTTCTTAAACTGCTGGCAGTCTTGCATTTATCTGACATGGCAGTACAGGAGGTAATTCAAAGCTAAATCAGCTTGTTCTTCTCTCAGAGCCCCTTTTGCATAATGCCATTTAGTAAATTCTCAATGAGCATGGTGTCAGTCACGATTCAGTTGTGAGAAAGATGTGAATGCTGTCAAAGTGTCACACCGCGGTGAGGTTTGTCTTGTCATGGGGTTGTTAGCTTGTCATTTCCTGTTTTATTTTGAAGGTCTAACTCCACTCGTTTCAGAGCACTTGCCCTTCCTCATGTGTCCCGTGTGTCCGCCCTGATTACCTATTGTCTCCACCTGTTCCTGATTACCCTCCATGTGTTAAATAGTCTGCGTCTCCCTTGTCTTGTGCCAGTGTGTCTTTGTCCGTCGGCGATTCACCCGAGCCTGTCTTCTCCCTTGTCCTTGCCACAGCCACAGTTTTGTCCGTAAGCCCCTGTTTCCTCTTCGTGAGTGTTTTGATTTGTAATTTTGATAATTTAGTTTTCTGATTTGTTTTCCTAGAATATTTCCTAGCCGATTTGTTTTCCTCAGTATAGAGAGTATTTCTGTTGGATTTATTTTGTTTCCTTGAGTCTAGTTCCTCCATTTAGTTAGGAGTGCATTTTGAGTTTGTAGTATTTCTTATCTAGTTTCGCTAATCCATTTCCTAGCCTTTTGTGTTTTCCTCCTTCGGGAGCGTCTTTTGTTTCTTAGTTTTCATAGTTGTAAAGATCTAGTGTTTTTCCTCCTAGTGAGTGATTTTTTGTTTCTTTGTTGTTTTCTTATTATAGATAAAATTATTAATATAGTCTTTTGCCTAGAATAATTTTCATAGCCAGTTAGTTTAACACTCGAACGAATTGGTACTTAAAGAACTGTGTGAACTGAACTCTGCGTCTGAGTCCTGATCTGAGTCCCGGCCTGACAGTACACACTTGCCAGCATGGACTCAGCAGAGACCAGCCAGCTCACCGCCGCGGTTCATGTCATCTTGTCTTTCCCGTCAGGAAAAGTTTCAGGCAGCCATGGCGTCGCAGCTAGATCAGCTGCCATCACAGGTTCAGGACCTGATTGGTCACCTCGGTCAACCCACCAGAACTCCCGCAGTTCACCGGCTCCTAGTTTCCCCGTCGCCGGAGTTGGACCCGAACTTGCTCCACCGGAACGCTATTTCCGGAGAACCGGGTCAGTGCAAGGCATTCATGATAGACTGCTCTATTCATTTTGAACTCTCTCCCTATGCGTTTGTGATGGCCTCAGCCACCTTGTGTGTTCTTGTTGGCCTGCCTGTGCTCCTTCCTCCCCAGGTTCTTGTCTGGCTCCACCCACCTCGTTGGGAGATTCACCTCACCTGCAGCCTCCTCTATATATGCCTGGCTGTGCCAAAGATGGCTCTCTCTCATCAGGATGACGTGTGCTTTCCAGGCACCCCAGCGTAATGTTGTTTGGTTTTTGGGTTGTGTTCTTGTGGCTCTTTTGCTTCTTTGTGATTTAGTTTTCTTTGTGTTGCTTGTGTAATAAATATTTGGTTAATTTAACTGGTTGCTGTGTAGTTCTCCCTCTTTTGTTATGCTCCTGAACGAGCTGGGCATAACATGTGGGGGCTCGTCCAATTTTGAACCTGATAGTGTTAGTGTTTTGGTGTTGTGCAGCAGTAAAGTTGGGATGCTCACAGTGGCTTGTTTCTATGAGTGTAATGTTAACTAGGTTGGGGTAAATGGAATCATTCTCTTTCTTTTGTGACCTGCATGTAAGGTGCATTCAAGGAGAACAGTGGCTTTAAGTTGTGCTGTGTATGGCTGTGGGGAGTTTGTGGCTGAATGGCTGGGCCACATAGTGCTGTTTGGCTGGAGCATTTGCATCCCCCAGATAGGCTGTAGTGGCAGTCCTCTCACAAGGAGGGGTTGCTCTTTTTTTTTTTTTTTTTTTTTTTTTTCCCTTTACAGGGCTGTTTGTTATTTTTGTGTGTTGTCCGCGTGGTTAGTAGCAGTTGTCTCGGGAGCACCCCCTAAGTATTGGCTGGGACAAGTTGTCTCCCCAATACAGACGGTTTTTAGGTGCATAAATACCCGCCACCAGTACGCACATGAAGACTAGGGTGTAGTTAGTCAGTTTGGGTTAGGCAGTGAGGAGGGGGCGCTCCTTTATTTCTCAATCTCCCTGTGGCTGTATACTGTGTGACTTGTACTTTTTTCTCTTTTGGATGAAGTCCATAGAGTTTATACTGGGTGAAACTTAGGTTAATGGTTAACATGGATACTGAGCACAGTAATACACTGGTTTCAGAGTTCCTTCAGCGGCCATCTTATAGCACTTTATCTCAATTTGCCAAATCAGATTTGGTTGACTTGGCGGTACATTTAGGTTGGTCTAAAGCTGAGGGGGTGCCAAAAAAGGCTGAGCTACGGGGCATTGTTGAGGGGCTAGCTGTATCTGCTAAACTTCTGGAGGAGGATCAGGCTCCAGCAGCTTCTGTGGGTCCAGGTGTTGGGAATGGGGCTTGGTCGTTTGAGCAATGTCTGCGGTTAGAGAAGGAAAAGGCAAAGCTGGAGAGGGACAGATTCCAATTTGAGTTGGAGCAAGAGAGGCTGAGGGCTGCAGCAGCATTAGATAAGGAAAGGGTCAAAATAGAACGGTTGAGGTTGGAGCTAATGAAGGAGGGTAGAAGTGACGTTCCAGGGGTGCATCATGGTTTTGATGTTGCTGAAAATTTACGTTTGTTGCCAAAATTTGATGAAAAAGATCCTGATACTTTTTTTGCTTTGTTTGAACGGGTAGCAGATGTTAGGGGGTGGATGGATGCCCATCGGACCTTAATGCTGCACTGTATATTTACAGGCAAGGCCCAGAGAGCTTTTTCTGCCCTCAGTGCTGTTGACAGTGCCAATTATGGTAAGGTTAAAGCTGCAGTTCTTAAAGCATACGAACTGGTGCCAGAAGCATACAGACAGAGGTTCAGGACCTGGAAGAGAAGGGACCAGCAAAGCCATGTTGAATTTGTTCAAGATATTTCAACCCATTTCAGCCGTTGGTGTTCAGCATCCGGGGTAGATTCATATGATGACTTGAGTGATTTGATTGTGTTAGAACAGTTTAAGAATACATTGCCTGCCCACTTGGCCACTTATATTAACGAAAAAAAGGTTAAAACAGCAGCCGCAGCAGCAGTGTTGGCAGATGAGTTTGTTTTAACACATGGCAGTGGCTTGGTGGGGGCCAGGCCAGTAGAGGGACATCGGAGGGAGAGTTTTAGACTTAGGCCTAATAAGCCTCCAGTAGCTCATGAAGTTCATCATGCGGCTGTCAGGCATGTTCCAGGGACAGATGGGAAGTTTGATCCAGCCAGGATTTGTCATGCCTGTAGGAACAAGGGACACTGGAAAGGGGAGTGTCCAATTAGTAAACCTGTTCAGAAACCAGCAGATTCCAGTGTGCATGTGAAGTCAGCTGGCCTGGTGTCCTCTGCACTTCAAAGTGGCAGGTCTGAGTCTGTTTATCCATCGGGGACTGTGTCATCTAAATATGTAGATGAGTTGTATACACCTTTTGTCTCAGATGGTTTTGTGTCTTTAGATGGACAGGGGAGGGTACCGGTTAAAATTCTGAGGGACTCGGGGGCTAATCAGAGCCTTATTTTGAGTACTGTTCTGCTTTTTTCAGCCCATACAGCTACAGTTGAGAAAGCTCCTGTACTGGGTGTTGGAATGGTTACACTCTGGGTTCCTGTGCACCGTTTCCATCTTGAATCCGATCTGGTGTGTGGCGAAATTGACATGGCCGTTCGTCCTCAGTTGCCAGTTGAGGGGGTTGACATCATTCTAGGCAATGATTTGGCAGGGTCAAAAATCTGGAAAGATGGTCCACCACTTGTGTATGTGGATTCAGTCTTGCAGGGGCCCAAAGAACCTGAGGGGGGTGTTAAAGAGCACCCTAAGGTGTCCTCTTCCTGTGCTGTGACCCGGGCTAGGAGTAAAGCCCTGTCAGAGCAGTCTGAGTTTTCAGAACAGGGTCAGTCTCAAACAGGTCTCTTTAAGGGACAGGAATTATGTAAGCTTTTTTCCATCCCTTTGCCTGCATTTTCTAGGGATGAGTGCATTAAAGAACAGGCTGCAGATGCTACATTGAAGCCTTTGTTTGAGATGGTCGATTCAGTGGGTGAGCCCAAGGGTGTCTCCAGTGTTTATGTTCTCAGTGATGGGTTACTGTTGAGGAAGTGGGTTCGTGTGGTGAGTGGGGTACAGGTTGACAGTGTGGTTCAGGTTGTGGTACCTCTAAAGCTCAGAGATGTAGTGTTAAGCACGTCACATGATGGGGTGGCAGGCTATCTTGGTGTGAAGAAAACTTATGATAAAGTGCTTCGCCACTTCTTCTGGCCTCGTCTGAAGAAGGATGTTGCTAAATACTGTAAAACCTGCAAAACCTGTCAACTGACCGGAAAGCCCAATCAAAAGCTCAAGCCAGCTCCCCTGCACCCAATCCCTGTTGTTGAGAAGCCTTTTGAATATTTGTTGCTTGATTGCGTGGGCCCGCTTCCAAAGAGTAAGGCAGGTAACCAGTACCTGTTGACAGTGATGTGTCAGAGTACACGCTATCCTGCCGCATTTCCGTTGCGCTCCATAAAAGCCAAACCAGTGCTGAAGGCGCTGACTTCCTTCATTTCAACTTTTGGTGTTCCAAAAGTGGTGCAAACTGACCAGGGCAGTAATTTTATGTCCCGCACTTTTGCTCAGGTGTTAAAACAGTTGAGGGTTCAACATCATGTTTCCAGTGCCTACCATCCTGAGTCCCAGGGTGTTTTGGAACGTTTTCATCAAACGTTAAAATCTATGTTGCGTTCCTACTGTACTGAGCTTTCTCAGGATTGGGAAGAAGGCCTGCCATGGTTGTTGTTGGCAATTCGCGAGGTGTCACAGACTAGTACTGGTTTCAGTCCAAATGAGCTGGTGTTCGGACACGCTGTTCGGGGTCCACTAGCAGTTCTGGGGCGTGATTTGAAGCCTAGGGAGCCCCCTGAGAATATTTTGGATTATGTAAATGGTTTTCGTTGTCGACTGCATTTTGCTTGTGCTACTGCTCATAAGAATCTTGGTGGAGCTCAAAGAAAAATGAAGAAAATCTTTGACCAAAAAGCAGAGACCAGGTTGGTTGAGCTGGGGGATCAGGTTCTGGCTTTGTTGCCTGTGGTTGGCTCGCCATTTCAGGCAAAATTTAGCGGGCCTTACACAGTGAAAAGCAGGATGTCTGACAGGGATTACTTGATTGCCACGCCTGACAGGAGAAAGAGAGTGCAGTGGTGCCATGTAAACTTGTTGAAACCCTTTCTAGCTCCCTCTGCTATAAAAGAGGGTGACACATTTCCTATAGGCGGCGGTGTTAAATCAGTGGCCACAGTTGGTGTAGGGCCTTTAGATGATTTTGATGTCCCTTCTGAGCCCATTCTGACTGGAAAGCTTAAGAATTCAGAATATTTGAACTGTCTTCCCAGTCAGTTTAGTTATCTGTCAAATACTCAGCAGGAAGATTTGGTGAAAGTGCTTCTGTCTCATTTGTCCCTTTTTTCAGATACGCCATCACGCACTAATATGATTGAGCATGAAATAGGCGTGGGGGATGCTCTACCAGTGAGGCAGCGTGCTTACAGGGTGCCGGTGGAGAAACGCGAGCGTATGGAGAGGGAGGTGGAGTATTTGCTGCAACATGGGCTGGCAGAACCATCATGATCAGGCTGGGCCTCTCCATGCCTGTTGGCAGATAAGGCGGATGGGTCAGACAGATTTGGCACAGATTTTAGAAAAGTTAATGCAGTCACCAAGCCTGACTGTTATCCACTTCCTCGCATTGAGGACTGCATTGATCAAGTGGGTGGTGCTAAATTTGTGACCAAATTGGATCTTCTGAAAGGTTATTGGCAGGTGCCACTGATTCAAGATTCAACAAGATTCAAGAGTCTTTATTGTCATTGCACATGTCAATGAAATTTTCATTGCAACCCCCATGTTAGATGGTAAGAAAGACAGCCAGGGCCAAGGAAATTTCCTCTTTTATTACACCTTGGGGTTTGTTTTCTTATTCTGTGATGCCGTTTGGTCTCCGAAATGCTCCAGCAACCTTTCAGCACCTCATGAACAAGGTGCTAGCTGGTTCAGCAGGGTGTTCAGCCTATTTGGATGACGTTGTGGTGGTCAGCAATACGTGGGACAGTCATGTCCAGCGTTTATGTGCAGTGCTTGACCGGTTGGCACAGGCGAATTTAACTGTCAATTTAGCAAAGTGTGAGTTTGCTAAGGCAACAGTAACCTATCTTGGTAAGGTGGTTGGCCAGGGTGAAGTTCGTCCAGTACAGGCTAAGGTGGAGGCTATTATTAAATATCCAGTACCAGCATCTAAGAGAGAACTGATGCGGTTCCTTGGATTGGTGGGGTATTACCGCAGTTTTTGCCCCAATTTCTCCACAGTGGTGGCTCCACTGACAAACCTACTAAAGAAAAATACACATTTTTATTGGTCATCCCACTGTCATGCTGCATTTGAACGTGTGAAAAATCTGATGTGCTCCGCTCCTGTGCTCTCAGCTCCAGTCTTCCATAAACCTTTTAAAATCCAGGTGGATGCAAGTGAGGTTGGTGCTGGGGCAGTGCTCCTGCAGGAAGGAGATGGGGGAGTTGATCATCCTATCTGCTTCTTTTCACGTAAGTTCAATTGTCATCAACTGAATTACTCAGTCATTGAAAAGGAGACTTTGGCTTTGATTTGGGCCCTGAAATTTTTTGAGGTGTATGTTGGGCCATCACTGCCTGTGACAGTTTACACTGACCATAACCCGTTGACCTTTTTGAACACTATGCACAATGCAAATAGTAGGCTCATGAGGTGGCTGCTATTTCTACAGCCTTATACACTGAATGTGTGTCACATTAAAGGCAGTGATAATGTACTGGCTGATGCGCTTTCTCGGGCACCGGGCTGATTTTACACAAGACCCTGTTAGTGGGGTCTTGTGTTTATGGGGGAGGGTGTGATGGCCTCAGCCATCTTGTGTGTTCTTGTTGGCCTGCCTGTGCTCCTTCCTCCCCAGGTTCTTGTCTGGCTCCACCCACCTCGTTGGGAGATTCACCTCACCTGCAGCCTCCTCTATATATGCCTGGCTGTGCCAAAGATGGCTCTCTCTCATCAGGATGACGTGTGCTTTCCAGGCACCCCAGCGTAATGTTGTTTGGTTTTTGGGTTGTGTTCTTGTGGCTCTTTTGCTTCTTTGTGATTTAGTTTTCTTTGTGTTGCTTGTGTAATAAATATTTGGTTAATTTAACTGGTTGCTGTGTAGTTCTCCCTCTTTTGTTATGCTCCTGAACGAGCTGGGCATAACAGCGTTTCCCACAGAGCGATTTAAAATTGCCTTAATGATTTCACACCTGACCGGTCGAGCGAGGGCTTTGGCTACAGCAGAGTGGGATCGAGAATCGCCACTCTGCGCCTCCCTAAAGGACTTTAAGGAGGCTTTGGCGAGAACCCGGTGACAACCAGCCGAGAGAAGGCTCGAGAGCTGAGTGGCCTAAAACAAGGCCACTGCTCCGTCAGCGACTACGCCATCCACTTCCGCACACTGGCGGCGGAGAGTGGGTGGAACTCCACAGCATTATACGATGTGTTCCTGAAAGGACTCTCCACCTCCATCCAGGAGATGTTGGCTCCCCTGGACCTCCCCTCGGACCTGGACTCGTTGATAGCGCTGGCTATCCGAACAGATAACAGGATCCACGAACTCAAGCGACACCGAGGTAACCGGACATCGGAGGGAGGAGGCCCACACGCTTCTAACCTCAGCCGGCGGGAGCTTCGACACTCAGTCTCATCTCGTTCACCGAAAGAGGTAGCGAACCCATGCAACTGGGCCGGACTCGGCTGACACCCGAAGAGCGCCGACGCAGACTGACGGAGGGTCGGTGCTTTTACTGCGGAGAGTCCGGTCACCTTATTGCCTCATGTCCCTCCAAGAGACCCAAGCCGGTGAGCCCATCCGCTTCGGCGGGTGTTGCTCTACAAGCATTTACACCGGTTCAGGTAAGACACAACACCACTGACACTAGCCTAAAGGCGCTCATAGACTCAGGGGTCGATGAGAGCCTGATGGCATGGGACTTGGCAGACAAGCTGGGGCTCAAGTCCGAGCCTCTGGCGACACCAGTACAAGCCAAGGCTCTTGACGGTAAGGAACTGTTGACGATCACCCACACTACGGAAGCCCTGGAGACGCACATCCAGGGTCATAAGGAATCAATGAACTTTTTTTGTTTCACTCTTCCTCACAGACTCTGATCCTAGGTTATCCCTGGTTGCGTAAACACAACACATAAACTGGAAAACGGGGACGATTATGGGATGGGGCAATGACTGTAAAGACCACTGTGAGAGCCCTCTGATTCCTGCAAATAACGTGTCTACTTTTAACCATGTTTCTCTTCATGTCACCACAGACACCGAGACCAATCTGAACTCTGAAAGCAGAAAGAAACTATGAAGTGGGTAACCGGGAACTGCTGGCGGTCAAGGTGGCGTTAGAGGAATGGAGGCACTGGTTGGAGGGGGCTGAGCACCCATTCATAGTTTGGACAGATCACAAAAATCTTGAGTACATCCGTCATGCTAAAAGATTAAACTCACGCCAGGCCAGGTGGGCGCTATTCTTTAACCAGTTCTCCTTCTCTCTCTCCTACAGGCCGGGGTCCCAGAATGGCAAGCCTGATGCCCTGTCTCGACTCTACGACCCCGAGCCTGTGGCCAAGGAACCAGAACCCATCCTTCCACGAACCTGTGTGGTTGGAGCGGTAACTTGGCAAATAGAAAATGAGGTCAAGCAAGCTAATGGAGTGACTCCGCCACCTAGTGGGTGCCCTGAGAATCGTTTATTTGTCCCGGTTAATCTGCGCCCACAGGTGATCCACTGGGCTCACTCCTCGCTGTTATCTTGTCATCCGGGGGTGAAACAAACGATGTTCGCCATCACCCGGAGGTTCTGGTGGCCATCCATGGAGCCGGAGGTCCAGGAGTACATAGAGGCTTGCTCATTCTGCGCCAGAAACAAGCCGTCCTCTGGGTCATGCATGGGGTTGATGCAACCCCTGCCCATTCACTCCAGACCGTGGTCCGACATTTCTATGGACTTCGTCACGGGGATCCCGGTTTCTCAAGGCAACACCACAGTTCTCACAGTGGTAGACAGATTTTCTAAAATGACTCGATTTATTGCTTTACCCAAGTTACCTTCTGCTAAAGAAATGCAGAAATCATGATAGACCATGTATTTAAAATTAACGGATTCCCTAGAGATATAGTCTCAGACCGGGGGCCCCAATTTGTCTCACGGTTCTGGAGGTAGTTCTGCCGCCTCATTGGGGCCAAAGCCAGCCTGACTTCAGGTTACCACCCGGGCTGAGCGCCTCGACCAGCAGCTGGAAACCGGCCTCCAGTGCCTGGTGTCCCAGAATCCCTCCACATGGAGCAAACACCTGGTCTGGGTTGAGTATGCACATAATTCATTACCCACTTCAGCCACTGGTTTTTCACCATTCAAATGCGTTTTTGGTTATGACCCTCCAGTATTTACAGATCAGGAACCCGAAGTCTCAGTCCCCTCCGCCCACGCCATGATTCGCAGGTGCCGACGCATCTGGGCAGCAGCCCAACAGGTCCTCATCCGCCAAGGGGACCGGGTCAAGAAAGCAGCAGACCGTAAGCGTCGACCAGCACCCGCCTACCAACCGGGCCAGAAGGTCTGGCTCTCGACCAGGATTCTCCGCCTCTAGGTGCCCACCCTGAAACTGGCACCGAGATTCGTCGGGCCGTTTCCGGTCGCCAACGTCGTCGGTCCTGCTGCTGTCCGCCTCCGCCTCCCTCGCTCTCTTCGGGTCCACCCCACCTTCCATGTGAGCCAAGTCAAACCGGTCAAGGAAAGCACCATGGTCCCTGCCCCCCCACCCCCTCCTCCTCCAGAGATGGTAGACGGGGGTCCGGTCTACAAGGTTAAGCCGTTGGCCGTACGCAACAGGGGCAGGGGCAAGCAGTACCTGATGGACTGGGTGGGGTACGGCCCAGAAGAGAGACAGTGGGTTCCCTCAAGTTTCATCATTGATAAGTCTCTCATCAGAGACTTTAATCAGATTCATCCCGAGCAGCCTGGACCGTCTGGTAGCCGGTCCTAGAGGGGGGGGTAATGTCACACTGCTGTGAGGTTTGTCTTGTCATGGGGTTGTTTAATTTGTCTCCACCTGTTCCTGATTACCCTCCATGTGTTAAATAGTCTCTGTCTCCCTTGTCTTGTACCAGTGTGTCTTTGTCTGTCAGCGATTCACCCGAGCCTGTCTTCTCCCTTGTCCTTGCCACAGCCACAGTTTTGTCCATAAGCCCTTGTTTCCTCTTCGTGAGTGTTTTTGTGAGGGAGCTGGGAAGCGTCCCCCTCACTAAGAGTGAAACATGCACATTGACAAATACAGACTGACACAGCAAGTTTATTTGTTTTGTTTGTTGTAAAAGACACTAGTTAACTGCTCTCTCTCTCTCTCTCTGAGATCCACTTTAGGGGCGTGCTTCATGGAGTGCACACATGAAGATGCGGCCGCAGAATACCAGCAGTTGCCATTTACCTAATTAGGTTAAGCAGGGGGATCAGAGAGGAGAGAGGGGAGGGGTGGTAGGGGGAGTTTGGTCATTGTTTAGTGTTTCTTTAGAGTATTAGGTGGTTTTGTTTGCCCTGCTGTTTTTGTGAGCTGTGTGTTTTATGCGTGTGACAATAAGTAAAAACCTAGAGCTCTGGAAAAAAAAAACTTATTGCTGGTCGGCTGCTCTCATTATTCCATCCTGCTGTGCCCTTTGATTCTGCCTGGTTCATCCAGTTTGTAGAGGTTGAGCACATCCAAACCCTACACTTGGTGTCAGAAGTGGGATGAGACGTGGCCAGATTGAAGGAGCAAAGCATTGAGAGCCAACAGTATGGGGCCTGAAGCTCAAACCAAAGTTTCACAGACAGAAGTGGTTGAAGACAACCCGGAAGAGGGTGCTGCAGGGGGGGTGCCCTTGGTTGTACACCCTGGGGAGGGCCCTTTGGGCCCTGCTGACATGGATTCAGTTACTGGCATGTTGCAGCAATGTCTTCACTTCCAGCGTGATCTAAGTGAAAGGTGGGAAAGAGAAGTGGTCAAACAAGAAAAAAGGTGGCGCCAAATTCAGATTCAAGTGCTAAGAGATGCCTCTAACCTAAGAGATGATCTGGAGCAGCAGCAGGGTGCAGAGAGCCAACCCCAGCAGAGCACACCACAGCCACCGCGGCGGTGGCTGTGGTGGCCAAAAACCCTCTTCTGCCACCTGACCCTGCTGCACACAATTTGCTTGTTGGAAGAAACCCTGCAGTGACTCATCCTGTCTTTGTAGCTGTAAAAAAACACAAACGTTATCAGCTTCATCACTCTCTTGCTCTGCTAGCCCTGAGCCAGTTCTAGCTGTCCCTGCCATCTTCTCTTGCTTTTTCTGCCTCCTACTTTTCCTTACTCTTAGGAGAACATTCAAATCCTTGTCAGCTAAACCCTGTATCTCTGGCTCCACCTGGGCTGAAGGCTGGGCAACTAGCTCCTCTGGCTAGCAGGAGGAGGAGCAGGTGTCCCAGTCCAGGATGATGTTGAGCAGTACCTGACCACCTTCGAGCGCCTGGCATCTGCGTATCAGTGGCCGGAGGTCGACTGGGCAGTAAGGCTGATTCCATACCTAACGGGGAAAGCACGTGCAGCATATGTGGCCATGGCAGCAGAGGACACAGCAGATTACACCAAGGTAAAAGAAGCCATTCTTGTAAAATATGAAATTAATGAAGAAGTTTATCGGCAGAGGTTCAGAGAGCCTGATATCCGTCATCATGAGAACCCAAGAGAGTTTTACAATCGACTGAAAGACTTATACAACAAGTGGATCCAGCCGGAGGAGAGGACCAAAGACCAGATTGGAGAGATCCTCATTCTAGAGCAATTCTACCGCTCCCTCTCTCCAGAACTGAGAGTGGGGGTGAAGGAAAGGGAGCCACAGTCAGCACGAGATGCACCTTTACTGGTGGAGACATTCCTAGCAGCCCGAAGAGGGTCCAAGAGCTATCGGTTGGAGATTCCACAGAAGTCCAGCGCAGCTCGGGGTAAGCCATCTGGGTCTGGGGGAGGAGGTGGTCCTAGGGAGCCAGAGTCAGATATGCCACTTGAAAAGTCTGTAGTTCCTGTTAAGTCAAAGTCATCAGCTAGGCCTGTTTGCTTCAACTGTGGTCAGGAGGGTCATATTAAGCCAGAATGTCCAGCCAGGAAAGCTAAAGCTGCTTATTTTTGCACTGCTCCCCACCCCAAGCAGAGTGAGAGTTGCTGGGTAGGAAAGCAGCAGGTTACTACAGTTAAAATAAATGGTAAACCAGCTCAAGCTCTACTTGATACCAGTAGTACACAGACACTAATCCATCCATCACTGGTCCCAAAGGAGGGTCCCCTAGGGAAGCCAGTCCTTGATATTTCTTGTGTACATGGTCACCATAGAGCTTATCCTATGACGGTGGTGTATCTGGAGGTAGCAGGACAAACTTACCTTGTGTCGGTGGGGGTTATAGACAGCTTAGCTCATCAGGTTATTTTGGGGCAGGATATTCCCATCCTTCAGGAGTTGGTCCAGTCATGTAGACCAGTTAACATTGTCACTAGGTCACAGACGCATGCCCAGGAATAGGAGGAAGGGGGAGTAAGTGGGAACCAAGCAGGGCCAGATAAGAATGTTCAGGGGCCAGAGGAGCTAGTTGCCCAGCCTTCAGCCCAGGTGGAGCCAGAGATACAGGGTTTAGCTGACAAGGATTTGAATGTTCTCCTAAGAGTAAGGAAAAGTAGGAGGCAGAAAAAGCAAGAGAAGATGGCAGGGACAGCTAGAACTGGCTCAGGGCTAGCAGAGCAAGAGAGTGGTGAAGCTGATAACGTTTGTGATTTTTTACAGCTACAAAGACAGGATGAGTCACTGCAGGGTTTCTTCCAACAAGCAAATTGTGTGCAGCAGGGTCAGGTGGCAGAAGAGGGTTTTTTTTCTTAGAGACCAGGTGTTGTACTACAAAGCCGATTCAGGTGATAGTGAAAGGCTGGTGGTTCCAGAAGAGCTTCGGGAAGAGGTGCTAAAGCTAGGCCATAGTATTCCTTGGGCGGGTCATTTGGGAGCTAAGAAGACCTTGGATAGGATAGCAAGCAGGTTTTACTGGCCAGGGTTGAGTACACAGGTACAGAAGTATTGTCAGTCTTGCTCAGTTTGTCAGTTAACTGGGGATAAGAGGGTTCCCAAATTTCCATTGCCACCACTTCCAGTCATTGAGGTTCCATTTAGTCGGATAGCTATGGACATTGTGGGCCCATTAGAGCGAACACAGTCAGGACATCGCTACATATTTGTAATTTGTGATTACAGTACTAGATATCCTGAGGCATTTCCTCTTAGAGACATCACTGCTAAGCAAATTGCATATGCCTTACTGCAGCGGAGTTGGGAGTGTTTGGCCATCAAGTGGGCGATCGACACCTTCAAGTACTACTTGCTTGTGAGAGAGTTCAAGCTGGAGACGGACCATAAGGCGTTGCAGTGGTTGGAGCAGTTGAAGGATACTAATAGCCGGGTCACTCGCTGGTTCCTAGCCCTTCAACCGTACCAGTTTTCCATCCACTACCGGCCAGGGAAGCAGAACGCGGTGGCTGACTTTCTGTCTCGCAACGTGGTTGGCGAGAGAAGTGTGAGGGAGCTGGGAAGCATCCCCCTCACTAAGAGTGAAACATGCACATTGACAAATACAGACTGACACAGCAAGTTTATTTGTTTTGTTTGTTGTAAAAGACACTAGTTAACTGCTCTCTCTCTCTCTCTCTCTCTCTTTCTCTGAGATCCACTTTAGGGGCGTGCTTCATGGAGTGCACACATGAAGATGCGGTCGCAGCATACCAGCAGTTGCCATTTACCTAATTAGGTTAAGCAGGGGGATCAGAGAGGAGAGAGGGGAGGGGTGTAGGGGGATTTTTGTTGAGTTTGGTCATTGTTTAGTGTTTATTTAGAGTATTAGGTGGTTTTGTTAACTTTGTCAGGCTGTAGTTATTTGCATTGTGTAGAATAAGTGTCAGTATGTTAAATTATACATGTGTATATATATGTGTGTGTGTGTGTGTGTGTGTGTTTTAGGTTGTGTGGGCAGGTCACAGTGTCACTGGGGTGGGAGGAGATTGGCTATAAAAGCCAGGTGAGCAATAGTGCAGTGTGTGAGAAAAGGGGGGGTAGGTAGGTAGGTTGAAGCTCTTGCTCTGCTGCTGCAATCTGCTGCAATCTGCCACGATTACCTGCACCTTGGTGACTCTTTTGCCCTGCTGTTTTTGTGAGCTGTGTGTTTTATGCGTGTGACAATAAGTAAAAACCTAGAGCTCTGAAAAAAAAAAACTTATTGCTGGTCAGCTGCTCTCATTATTCCATCCTGCTGTGCCCTTTGATTCTGCCTGGTTCATCCAGTTTGTAGAGGTTGAGCACATCCAAATCCTACAGTTTTGATTTGTAATTTTGCTAATTTAGTTTTCTGATTTGTTTTCCTGCAATATTTCCTAGCCGATTTGTTTTCCTCAGTATAGAGAGTGTTTCTGTTGGATTTATTTTGTTTCCTTGAGTCTAGTTCCTCCATTTAGTTAGGAGTGCATTTTGAGTTTGTAGTATTTCTTATCTAGTTTCGCTAATCCATTTCCTAGCCTTTTGTGTTTTCCTCCTTTGGGAGCGTCTTTTGTTTCTTAGTTTTCATAGTTGTAAAGATCTAGTGTTTTTCCTCCTAGTGAGCGATTTTTTGTTGTTTTCTTATTGTAGATATAATTATTAATATAGTCTTTTGCCTAGAATAGTTTTAGTTAGTTTAACACTCAACGAATTGGTACTTGAGAGTTTTCAATAAAGAACTGTGTGAACTGAACTCTGCGTCTGAGTCCTGATCTGAGTCCTGGCCTGACACAAAGAGAACAACTTGTTCTTGAAAATGACTGATGCTGGTCAGTCACTCTCTATGGCCAGTAAAAGAGCCTCATATTTTCAGAGGGAATTTCCTATGGTCATGCCAGTTGAATACAAAAAATGACATACAATCATTCTTGTATGTGCCAATTGTGAAAATGTTGCAAAAACTACTAAACAGAGCTGATGTTCTTAATAAAATCTTCACAAATTAGTGCACTGTTGATGGATTCAGCACTTACAGAGATGGCACTCACTATCACAGAAATTATTTTTTTTAAGACTGAGACCTTGAGGATTGTGCTTGGCCTTTACATTGATGAGATCTTCCCTCAAAACATCGCTCCTGCCTCCACTCTATTCAGCTAGCAATATTATGCAGAGCAAGTGCAATCCAGCAGCATGGCTATGCTGCTGTGCTTCACCCACTTCTTCCGGACCTGGTCACTCTTGAAAAAACTGTTAAGCAGCTAGACGAGTGTGTGCAAGGAACTGTGCTCTGTGTCAGCCGATAACTTAGGTTCTCTGCTCTCTGCTCAGTTGCAACTGCACTGATTCAAAAACATCCATGCCTCCTTGAACCAGGCTCTGTCAATGGATGTAATGGCTGGAAAAATAGCATTAAGTTCAAAATGGGAAACTATTGCACCAAACTGCGTTGAGCTGGATGTACAGATGTGGCTGTAAATCAAGGGAAAAGAAAAGGCCAAGCTCCTCAGAGAAGCATCCACTACCCAATTTCCCTGATGGTGAAGATGAGACCAAATGTTGCTCTAATAACCAAAAACATGGACTTTACTTTTGCATTGAGAAGACAAGAGTTGGTGAACTTGGAGCCTCCAGTGAAAGACACAATGGAAAGGTGGCCAGCACTCTTAACAGAAGGTCAGGTAATTAAAACCTTTTCCTATCTTTTATGCATTAAGTTTTTTTTAGTTCTCATGTAATTGATTATTTGTCATATCTTTGATTAACTTACATAATTAGCATCAACTTCCTGCTAGTGAAAAGTAGTCTTAAGATTTTAAATATCCCCTCCAAACATGTTTTAAGATGTATATAAAATCTCCTTTGAATAATAATTTCTGTTTGTTCCTCAAAAAAAAAAACAAAAAAAAAGATGGTTATCTTGATAAAGTCCTTAAGATTTCTACTCCTACTCATTGAAATCCCAATATTTTCTGCAGACAAATGTGAAAACCGCCTTTCATAGGCAAACTCTGCACAGTGAAACCCAAACATTCAACTTTAACAGGCACAATAAGAAAAACATGTTTGAGAGTGGAGGGTGACTTAATGATTTTAGAAACTGATCAGTGTAAATCCGATTTTTGAAGTGTCTTATCAAATAGTAACAAAACACTTAATCACATGGGCAGAAACAGTATTACACTGGCCTCGAAAGATTAGATACAGATGTGACGAGTCACAGCTATCTGTGAGATGCAGCTACACACTACTGTTGCTTCTACAGACCACAGACCAGGTGGATTATGGGGTTTTTATTACTGCTCCTTTCTGTAACACAGTATACAGCACCCCAGTGCCATGGGAAAATTAGCAAGACAGTCTCGGGACAATCTGAACAACATCACAGTGAAGTCCTCTTTTCTCTGTTCAGTACAACTAACACTGAAATAAAATACTGAAATCTGTTCATATAAAATAATAAAAATATTCTAACGTGATCTTATAGTGTATATTGTTGTGTTGTAAGTCACAAGTGAACAATCCTCATACAGTTTTTATGTGACATAAAATATCTTTTAAGAACACTACCATTATGTAAGTAAATAGCTAAGAGTGGTTAATTAACATTAAAGTCAAAGATGAGCAAATGACCATCAACAATCTAAATGAACAAATGTGAACCTTTCATTTGAACAAATTAAAAGGGTGCTCACACAGACTGATGTACAAAATAAAATGTCAATTACATACAGGAAATTACATACAGAAATTAGATACACAAAATATTACCTCCAACACAGCATACAGCACCGCAGTGGCATGGGAAAATTAGCAACACATTCTTGGGACAATCTGAACAACACTTGACACGAGGGAAAACATTTAAGCTAGTTTAGCATCATTAACAAGTCTCTAAACATAATTTTACGGTCTTATAACTCACAGTAAGTGCTCAAAACAGTTAACGCAGGTCACAGTGAGTACTTGACACAGTAAATATAAAGTATAAACATCTGAAACGTTAAATAAAATAATTAATTATCCCGGACCGTGCAACAGAACGTCTTGCCAAGTCCTCTTCACTGTGCAGTACCCAAACCAACTACTGCGCCAATAGATGGCGGTGTTGCACCTTTTGTTGCCGTAACTTAACAGGTACAAGGTACAAACACCGATTTCTAGTTTTTTGTTATTCTTTAATGTAGGTCCAATATGACAACATTTTGAATGATAACTTGTCAAACTATTCCTTTAGATTCTCGCAGAGTTCTGTGACTTGTCAAGCAATAACTTGAATACAGAATTCTTCAAAGAACTTGACAAATACACTCCTCGTTCCTGAGATAAAAGTTGCTTGTGAATTTCAGCCTGGGGATAATCTTATCCATAATATTTCATCATAAGTTATTTGTTGATTATATTTTCTATTGTTTATCTAAGTCTGCAAAGTAACTTCAGTTACAAATGTTGTCCAGAAAAAGGACAGTAATTATGTCTGAAATGTGGACGTAGAAAAGTACCTGTTGGAAATAGTCAAGCCAAGTACAAGTACTTTGAAATTGGAGGATTTGATTTTGGAGGCATACCTCCAAAATTAAACACTGAAAAACTGATAAATGCTGTCTTTCCACCACTTTCCAGAAAAATGCTGTATAATGAATTTAAGTGCAGTCAACGACACCTTGAAATCAATGCACACTGTGTGTTCATATTGACCTAAAATTACTGCAAATATAGTCGCTGATGCTGTTTGTTCGGCTTGAAACCATTCAAACAGGTTGACAGGGCGGATTTATCAGGGACATGAATCACGTGACCACGTGGTGGCGAGCTCAGAGCGTGTCGCAACTTCTTACAATGGCCCTGCTCACACGTCAAGCTCCCGGCTCTCAGTTTCAACGTCACATGCGGAAGTACCAAAATGGAGGACGGGAGAAAAGTCTCCACGAATTCACTTCTGAAAGATGGTAAGAACATTGTTATGAACGGCGAGGGTATTGTATACCGTCTGAATGTGTTCGACGTCCTAATGCATATGATCCGCAGCTTTGTCCGATTTTCACATTTCATCCTGCAGCTAGTTACCCCAAAAGCACTTTCCGAGATAACCGGCTATTGCGTTTCTTATTTTTTTGTTATTATGACGTCCGTATAACGTAGAGTGCCACTACTTCTAGGCACTGGAAATACATTTTGTGCACAGTTGTACTACTGTTGATTTTAATAGTATAACCTGTAAACTACATTGGTGACAGAAACTAAAAAATTAAGTGCTTGGAGTCCTGCAAGGAAGATGCAGACAGAGCTGTCTATACGTTTCGGTTTAACGAGTGTGTTGGGTGTATCCCAGGTCTTTTAAATTGACAAAATGAAATTGTTTCCCTCACTTTCGTCTTTTTCTAGCGCCTTAGTCCCTCCCAACCGAGGATACATTGAGAAATGCAGCAATCTTTAAGGCAACATCAATTAAATATGACGTGTGGCACAGCTGCATCATCAGTCCATTGTTTGTTTTTTTTATAGCATATGACTGTATTTTATGATTTGTATTTGAGGACCATAGCCCTATCAATTAGAAGGGAAAGTAGCAAAGATAAATTGATAAAAATGGACGTGATGAAATTAGTGAAATGAAAAATTGAATGCTAAAATGTCTAGTGATTAATTTAAAGGCAGTTTAATTAAAACAGTCGTAATATGATGATAAAAGAGCCATCTTTCATCATTTCGCCCATCATACATGGATGAAGAATAATTGCATTTATCATTTAAGATGAGTGATCTCAAGGACAGGAGTCACAAAAAGTAATTGAAGAAAATGGAAGTGATGAAAATGCTTACAGATTTATAGTGGAAGTGATGAAATGTATGGGAACAGAAAAATTGTGATAAATTGTCAATTGATTGATAAACTTGACTGACATTTATTTTTTAAATGGTTGTGCTCTGATAATCAACTGCACTACTGTGTACTGTCTTATTCATCATTAACAATAACCATCTGACATTTATCATTTAAAGTAAGCAATTTTTGGTACCTCTGCCCAAAATGTTGATCAGAAATCACCTCCAAGGTGTGTTGTGTTAACAAGCTCACTGCCTTAGTATGTTGGGGTTACACGTCACTATTGATTGGGTATCATCTCTGACACACCCACTATGTTTCCTTGAAACTGGAAAACTGTAGCAATACGGTGCACATCTAGATATAGTTGATTGATATGAATGAAGAATATTCACAACATATAGAAGGAATATTTGTACAACATTTTTGCCTTCGTGTGTGTGCGTCTGTGTGCGTGTGCACTGAATGTTGCAATCAGAAATATTCAAATATTCTAGAGATTTTGTTTTAAATCTTTATTACTTACAGCAAATGAACTAAGGAAATGAATGAATGATGATAGAGTGGCAGGAAATTTTGTCATGTACTACTGTCATGTCACAATTATTCAACCCCTATATAATATTGCTCATTTTAAAACTTACTGCTAGTCTGTATGATCTTAAGTTTGTTTAACTCAATAACAACCCTTAATTTGCTTCAGCTGTGAGGTGTTTCTATAAACACCACACAGGGTTGTGTTCAAGGTGTGCTGAAAGAGGTCACAAAAGCTGTGAGAGGAGATAATTTCATTGCACTCCAGATTTAAATCCCATATAAAATCATTGATGGGATTTAACGAAAACAATTGAAGCATGGACTGGAAGCTTTTGCATGAGAAGAATGGTCAAAGATTTGACAAGAATGGTGTCAGACGCTTGTAGTTACTTAGAGAAAACACTTATTAGAGGTTATCAAGGCAAAAGGATGCTCCACCAGGTACTGAGGTTGGGGGGGTGAATAAAATGCACATGGACATTTGTCAAGAGAACTACATGTTTTCATTTAAACTCAAAATTATGTAAAAGTATGTTCTCAAATTGCTTGTATGTATCAATAAATAGTCTTGATATTCTGATATTATTTGATATTCTTTTTGTGCAATACTTTTTACTACTGTTTACTATTTGGCTATTTTATTATTATTGTTATGTATATAATCTTTTTACTGCTGCTAATGTATAGTTTGTTCTTTATAGTCTTATTGTCAGTTATTTCACTGTGTGTAATGCTGCTGCTGCACTGCAATTTCCCAGCTTGGGATAAATAAAGTCTATCTATCTATCTATCTATCTATCTATCTATCTATCTATCTATCCATCTATCCATCTATCCATCTATCCATCCATCTATCCATCCATCCATCCATCCATCCATCCATCTAACTTGCATATGTGCAATATGTTTTGACCCTGTGTTGAAAAACTATACAAAGAGGCTTCACAAGGACAGCAACATATTCTCTTCCTGTTTTCAACAGCTGTTGAACAGACACATTCGGTTGTGATTCAGTTTGTTGAGAGTCTGCGGTTGTGCCTCAGCTCGTTGACATGATTGAAGAGAAGCAGAAAACAAATGAGAAACAGCCTGAAGGCTTCATTTAAGAACTAGAGGAGAAAATTTCAGGTTTTGTTTTCATTGCAATATACCAAGGGCTGATATTTAGGAATAGTGTCCTAACTGTGAATATACTGAATAGTTTGATGATTTACTGAATAGTTTGATGATGTGCTGCTGTGTCCACAGAGTGCTACACTGATTTCCTGGCAGAGGACTTTGATGTGAAGACATACACAGCTCAGGCTATTCACCATGCTGTTATTGCTGAGCAACTGGCTAAACTGGCACAGGGCATCAGTCAGCTTGACAAGGAGCTGCACAGCCAGGTACAAACCCAACACACCACAACACAGCCACATTGACACACTTGAGTGTCTGAAGGGTTAACTGTAGTCAAGATTGTAAAATATGTTCATTACTCAGAGCTTCATATAAAATGGTGCACACATTGCGATCTACTTGTAAATCAGTGTCCTCCAAATGACCCAGGAAAGAGAGTGATAACTTTAATATGAAGCCCCATCCATATATATTTTTCTTTCTTCCTTCCAGGTTGTGGCGAGACATGAAGACCTACTTTCTCAGGCGACTGGGATAGAGTCTCTTGAAGGTAAAGCACCACATTTACATATGCTACTATAGGGATGTTCTGTCTGTATGTCAGATAAGCCACAAAAGAGCTGTAGGCACAGTAACTTCAGTCTGACGCAAATGACAGGAGATGAAACAAACTGGAATCATTATCAAATTCAAATACTAAGTTATCAGATATCAACAGACTACAATAAAACTCATGTTTATCAGTCCTTATTTTCTTCACATTTCTTCATATTTTTGTTCTATTTCATTCACACTGCTTTTTGCAGCAAGCACAGTTTATTTTTCAGGTCTTTCCAAGATGCTGGTTTTGGTGTGTAGCTTCACTCTGCGTACTGTTCCACTGGCATCAGAAATGGTTTATATCATTTGCCACATTAGCCAGGTGGATCATCTGATGGGCTTGCGATTGGACTGTCTTTTATTGTGCTTTGAAGACTGTCATTTGTGACGATCTGCTCTTTCACTATCCTCCTCCTATACAGTACGAATTTGCTGCTCCCAAACCCCTCCTTGATGAGAGGCGGCTGGAATATTGAAAATCTATTTTATGCCCTTCTTCAGGAAGGCTTTTTCAGTGTTCAAATCAATGTGACTGGTTCAAGGTTTCAATGGCCTCTCACAGCTCCTTTTCTGCACCAATGAAATTTGTGCTGTTATCGGCGCACATGATGATGACCTGGCTTCTTCTGCTTACAAATCGGCACAAGGCGTTGATCCAGGATCTGGTGTTGAGACTGTCTGCTACCTCTATATGCACTGCCCTGATGGTGAGATAGGTAAACACTGCACCATACCTTTGGACAGCTCCCCGGCTCTGTTTAAAATCAAAGGGTCCAAAATAATCGATTGTTAAAAGGCGGCTTATCTGGAAACCTGATGGCTGAGGTTGCTTGAGGAGTCCAAGATTTGTCTGCTGCAACAACATGAAGTTGCGCCCGCAATGTCCAGTTGTTTGATTAACATCGTGCAAGATCAGAGTGGCAAATCTGTGTGTTTTGAGAGAAGATGCTTTTCATCCTCTGGCATGGCAGATTTCTTCATTCTTTCTTAGTTTTCCCCTGATACTAACAGCTTGCTGTTCTGCCACACAACAGTTGCTTTCCAAAGGCAGTCGGACTTGCTTGTGGATCTTGAAGAGGTTTTGGCCAAACCTCTTCACACCATCCAGCCCATGACAGTCTTCACAGCATAGGGCCCATCCTCTTGACTATTTATTATTACCACTAGGGTTCAGATCGGGAAAGCTGTTCCTCCCAATCGTGCCCCTTCAGGTAGCACTGTCGCTGCTGAAGCGTTGAAGTCCCCCAGTAGAACAATCCCCAGTCAGAGTCCCCAGTCAGAGCACTTTCCAGCGATACTCCAATGGAGTTCATGAAGGCCGGGTACTCTGCACTGCTGCTTGGCCTATAGGCCAAAACAACAGTGAGGCACCTGTCCCCGAAAACTTCAACACTAGCTGCTAAGGTGGGGAGCTATGAGCAAGCCCACACCAGCCTGCTGCCTCTGACCGTGGGCAACTCCAGAGTAAAAGAGAGTCCAGCCTCTCTCGAGGGGTTGGGTTCCAGAACCCAGATTGTGCGTGGAGGTGAGCCCCATTATCTCTACCACTCGACCCCCCCCCCCCCAGAATGTGATGCAGACATCCCCTGCTTCCCTGTCCACAGCTCTTTCCACCTTCACCCAGTAGGTGTCCGTGGGTGTCCCCTGAACTGAAAACCCTACTGAACGAGATGAAAGGGTTTTTAAGTCTGGGTACAGAACTAGGTTTAAGAGGGTGCAGAGGAAGCTGAGTCAGTCTGGAGAGGGTTCCAGTCGAACTTCCTGCGTGGCACCAGTGCCAAAGACTGTGCATCCCAGGGAGCCCAACCACTTCATGCTGGTCGCCTTAACTTCATACCTGATGAAGACTCTGGAGAGGACTATACCTAACCACGTCTATCATCTTGTGAGCAGCGAGCTGGACCCCCTAGAATTCGCATATCGACGAGGCATTGGTGTGGAAGACGCTATCATCTTCCGGCTCCTATGCTCTCATTCCCACCTGGAGAGCACTGGGAGCACAGTGAGGGTCATGTTTTTTGACTTCTTCAGTGCTTTTAATGCAATCGAGCCATCACTGCTGAGGGGGAAGCTGGAAGTAGACTGTCAGACTGCATGGACCATCGACTACCTCACCAACAGACCGCAGTATGTGAGGCTTCATGACTGTGTGTCTGATGCAGCAGTTTGCAGCACCTGGGCTCCGCAGGGGACTGTGCTCTCTCCTTTCCTATTCACCCTCTACACATTGGATTTCAGACACAACACAGAAAGCTGCCACCTCCAGTTCTCTGACGATACAGCCATCGTTGGATGTGTATCACAGGGGAATGATTTTGAATACAGGGAAGTCATTGCTAACTTTGTCGACTGGTGTGGACTTAACCACCTGCACATAAATGCCAGCAAGACTAAGGAGATGGTGATAGACTTCCACAGGAAAGTACCACAGACTACACTGGTGTGCATCCAGGGTCTGGACATTGAGATCGTGGAGGAGTACAAATACCTGGGTGTCCACCTCAACAGTAAACTGGACTGGTCCACTAACACAGATTGCTCTACATATCAGTACATAATAGTATTCTACTATGACATATACATTTTTACTTCTGTGCAATAGCATTAATGGGTTAGTCTTGTACAACTATTGCAGTACTTTAGTTTTACCACAACAGTGAGCATTCCTCAGGCGAAGTCTGCTAACAAAGAAACTCTTAAAATCAGTGTCAACTTTCACTGAAAGATAAATATTTTGTTGCTGTTGTTGTTTTCAGGGGTCCTTCAGATGATGCAGACAAGGATCAGTGCTCTGCAGGCAGCTGTTGACAGGTAAATATGTTTTGCTGTGGCTTTAGTCAGATTGGATGTATGTATTATCAACATGCACCCAGGTATCGTTGGCTTGTAGGCATGCTGCTTTGCATTCACACACCTGTTAATTACAGGTATCGCTATCTTTTGCTGGATCATGGAATTCAATGATTGTTTATTTGATTTGAGTGAATAAGCCCCTGAAAGATTTTACATTTTTCTGACTACATAAGCAGCAATCAAAGTTGAAGTTTTGACAAAACATCCTCAATTATTACATAATAAGAGTTTAACAAAAAAAACCTAGCTGATCTCCTTTTGTGGTTTGATCAGATTTGATTGACATTGATTTGAGTGGCCTAATAACTTAAGTAAAACAACTCTCAACAGCTTGGATTCAAATTTTGCTAAATTCTGATTTGTGCATGACACAGCTTTTTTTCCAAATGGCTTTGGCAAGAAATGATGAGTTCATGTGGAATCCTGTCACACAAAGTAAGGTACTAATTTAAAAAAAAAAGGTTTTCAGGGAGTTCTAGAAAATTGATGAATAACATTTAAGTACTTCAGCTGTAGAGACAGAATGTACCTCCCAAAGAGCATCACATCCCGAGGAGACCTTGATAATGTAGATGTGTGTTGTGTGTTTATCAGCAGTATTAGACCAATGATTTCTTTAGGATTTCTCAACTGAAAAAAATTATTACATGCATGTCTTTCCAGGATAAGGACGAAGATTGTTGACCCATACAACAAGATTGTGGCCAGAATCACCCAGCTTGCCAGACTGCAGGTAACTATCCATTGATGATGGTCTCATATAAGCCTTTTTGTGGGTGTGTGTAAATCTTTCTGTATCCCTTTTAGCAGAAGACAATAGACAGGTCTTTGTTTTGAGTTCTGTGAAAAAAAAAAAAAAAAAAAAAGTTAAGTAAAAAAAGTAGTGCAGATCCATAGAAACTGCCGTCAGGTTTTCCCTTCATCTCTATGAATTATTCCAGAGAAACCAATTTTATGACCCAACATAGTGTCAGAATATAGAAGTTAAATTTGCTGCCAGTACATCAGCATAGTTCTTACAATGTTCAACTGAAAAAGCATCTAACCCAGAAGCCTTTCCTGATTTCATTAATTTAATGGCTTTTCTTATTTCCTCCTTTGTGATTGGAGCATCCAAAACTTCTAGGTTATTTTCCTGAGATGTAGTCACCACTTTTCCAGATTCAAGTTTAGCACAAGATGTAACATGCAAGGTGAGGCAGTTAACTGCCTTGCCAATAATTTTCCTGACTTTTCTCCACTTCTTTTTTTTTTACTTCTGCTTTCCTTCTTTAATAAAATAAAAGTAGCAAGCCATGACCTAAGCATGTGCAAAAAATTGGCATTTGTGCATTTCGTACAAAACTTTTAATTTCCCATTTTTTGGTCATAACATAAACTGTGACTGTAATACAGCTCTGAGTTGCTTCAGAAGTCTACCCATCTGTGGTTATTGAGATGCACTATGCTTCTTTAAGGCTCTGTGTCACTTAAGCCTTTGTGGCTTTGTACAGAGCTGCTTATGTCAGACTAGAAAAGTGCTATATACAGGTCTGAAAAAAATTAAGATGCCACTGCAAATTTTTCTGAAATCAGCATCTCTACATGTATGATGAGCCATTCCATTCAAGTGTCCAACACAAGCACACCTGATTCTACTTAATGAGGTACTGATTAGGTGATCATCTAAACAGAATCTTGTTTAACAAGGAAAGTGTAAAACCACTGTTGTGGTCATTACTATCCTCTTACAATAGGATCAGCTAGATGGCAAAAACAGTACTAGTAGTACCTCAAAAGTAATTGGAATCAAAAAATTTTGACCATGACAAAAGAGTTGAAAAGAAAAGTTTTGAGTGATGAACAGAAGGGTTTAATTCTGGCTTTACTGGCAGAGGGATACAGTGAGCATCAGGGTACTGCCATCCTTAAAATTTCTAAGACGCGGCTCATAACAAGGTCAAGCAGCAGACATTGGGGACAACAAAGCTACAGGCCGGCAGAGGGTGAAAACGACTCTCCACTGACCGGGATTACCATCAACTCATTCGAATCCAGTGACGAACAAAAAGAGTGGGAAATGGCAGCTGGGGTGAAGTGCACAGCGAGAACGGTTTGACACAGGCTCTTAGGGGCAGGGCTGAAGTCGTGAAAGCTAGAAAAAAGCCCTTCATCAATGAGAAGCAAAGAAGAGCCAGGCTCAGGTTTGCAAAAGACGATGGGGTTGGACCACAGAGGACTGGTGTAAGGTCAACTTCTCTGATGAGTCCAATTTTCAGCTTTGCCCAATGCCTGGTCTTCGCACCCACTGTGAGATTTGGTGGAGGATCGGTGATGATCTGGTTGTGCTTCAGCAAGGCTGGAGTCGGGCAGAATTGTCTTTGTGAAGGACGCATGAATCACACAGCTAGGTCAATCAAGCTAGGTCAATCAAGATGTGGATGAAGGACCACCAGTTTAAGACCCTCTGTGATGGCAAGCCCAATCCCTGGACCTGAACCCCATTGAAAACCTCTGGAATGTGATCGAGAGGAAGATGGATGGTCACAAGTCATTAAAGAAAGCTGAGCTGCTTGAATTTTTGCGTCAGGAGTGGCATAAACTCACCCAACAGCAATGTGAAAGACTGGTGGAGAGCGTGCCAATACACATGAAAGCTGTGATTGAAAATCAGGGTTATTCCACCAAATATTGATTTCTGAATCTTCCTAAGTTTAAACTTTAGTATTGTGTTGTGTAAAAATGAATATGCACTTGTTTTCTTTGCAGTATTTGAGGTCTGTAAAACAATTGTCATTTTAACAATTTGTCATTTTCTGTCTGGGATATGCATTGAGCCATATTTTTATCACAATATCACAAGATATTGTGAGTCTATCCCTTGGTACTTTTCCAGAGTACAATGTCCTGTCCAATGCAGCATTTAAAATTTGATTAAAGCTCCCACCCATGATGTGCCCCTCTTCAGCAGCCCCATTAACTTTATTGAAAAAATCTGCGTCCTTCTGGTTGGATGCATATACAGTGCTTAACAAATTTATTAGACTTTGAACATTTACTGTTTAACAAAAAAGCTGAAAAAAGTATTAAGAATCATTATTTTTGGACTGAGATGCTTAATTACAGTTTTTTACTTGCATTCCTGTCCAGAAGGTTTTGTTTTAGTGGTTGTATGTTATTCTTGATTAATTTCTGACTTCTAAGAGAATTCCACTGTGCTGTTTCAAATTTGGGTATAAAAAGGTGAAGCCAGTTTGAAATTCCTCACGACTGTTCAAAGTGGAGGTGGAGCGTAGGGAACTCACTGAGAAAGAAAAAGTCCCAATTTAAGTACTTCATGATACTGGATGGTCTTTTAGACAAAAAGGGCAAGACATAAAGTGTTCTCACAGTGTGGTCAAGTATGCCTTGGACTGCATTGCAGTTGATTGGTACTTATAAAATGAACCTGATGGGTCGTGCGTTCATATGCCAAGGAGACAGTGACACCAAGCATACTGCAAAGCTGTGCAGAGACTACTTAGCCAAGAAAAAAAAGGAATCTAGAGTACTGGAACAGACCTGAGTCCTATTGACCAGATCTGGCATTTATTGAATTCAAAAATAGATTGCACAAAAGTTTAATCAAAAGCAAGTCTCTGGGAACAGCTGAAAACTATGTCGAAAAGTACATAAAAACAATGCCAGCAAGAATGCAAGCTGTTATCAGAGCCAAAGGAGGTCATACAAAGTATAAAGATTTTTGGTCAATATATGTGAATGTTATTTGCCTTATAAATAACAATACAATTTTTTGTTTGAAACACGTTTTTGACAGATTTCTAAAATATTTTGTTTTCTCGTTTTTATGACAGGTGATCTAATAAATTTGTTAAGCAATGCATATTAGACATAACAGCATTAACTTTTGAACAACAAAATAAAAAATACACATCTACCAATAAACATGGGATTAAAAAAAAAAAAACATTCCAAATCACATATTCTCTCCGTTTCACTCTTGTTTCTCCTCCCACGGTTGTTGAGAAGGACCCTTCCTCTATGTAGTCTGTGAGGCAGTTCCAGCAGTTGCTGGAGACGCCTCCCAAATCCCCAATTCTGACATGTAATTTACAGGTTGGTAGTTAGATGATCATTGTGAAAGAAGTCGCATGACAGTCAATGTTCAGCAGAGGAAATTACAAGTGAAAACAAGCTCAAACAAAATATCCATAACATCTTAAAATCTAAAATTTCTCAGTACAAATGACTGACCATATTCAGTAGAAAAAAAAGTAGTAAACAAAAGTAACAAATATATTCAAAGAATCAACAAATATACACATATACAGTGCTGAGCACTCAATGACAATAAAGAAATCTTGAAATCTTGAATGTTTGTTTAACCCTTGGGGTCTTGACCTTGGATTGTATGCATCCATGTAGCTGACTGCAAGATATAAGCATTTTGCATTTGTGGGGCCTCTTTGTGGTAGATCATCCAACCTAGCATCCAAATACATACACTGTGTATCACTTACAATTTTGTAATTATGTAAAGAGATTAAAATGCTGAAAGTATTTTGACTGTAAGCCAAGCCGTTTTCAAGATAATTGCGAAAAAATAAACTTGATTCTTACAATAACACCTTGAGATCAATGAGTGTCATTTTATGTTCCTGAGTAGTGGGTGCAATATGTAATCCACCTGCCCATTTTGATGACTTCTTACAGATTTTGCAGCGTAAACACTTTGAGCATGAGAAAAATTGAAACAAAGAAAGAGCTAGATCTGCAGGCAGGTATTAACAGGATCTGAGTCCCTTGCACTCAGTCAGTTTGTTGGCCGTTGGAGGCAATGCAAGTTGGACCTGCAGGCCAATGGCCGTGATGCAGCACTCTCTACGAGAGAGAGCACAGAGATGGGAAAGATACAATGTCACTTTTTGTACTTGAAGGAAGATATTGCTTTACAACTTTTCCATTTTGTTTCAATTTTGATGCTGAGCATCACTGTCTCACTTGTACAGATGACAGTAGTGCATTGTGTTTATTTTAGTAATTGCTTAATCCCTGACTATTTTGGATAAAGAATAATTTGTGTACCTCACCATCTTGCTTCCTCTCTTCCTGCTCCAGGTTGCCTGTGACCTGCTGCGGAGGATCATTCGTATCTTGTACCTGAGCAAGAGGCTCCAGGGTCAGCTACAGGGGGGCAGCAGGGAGATCACCAAGGCTGCTCAGAGCCTCAGCGAACTAGGTAAGGACATGAATGTTTATTCATGATTAATCCACAAATCACATGTGTCTCTGCAAAACTATGCAAAGTACCACTTTCACAGCAGTGCAGATCCAGATGACCTCCAATAAAACAACAAAAAACATCTTATTGTTAATGTTTATGTACTATTTTAAGGTCCAGTATGTACGATTTCGTAGCATCTAATGGTGGAGTTGCAGTTTGTAACCAACTGAATATCCCTCGCCTTGCCCACCCCTATGATGGCCACTTAAAACATGAAAAGCACTGTATAGAGTCAGTGTTTGGTTTGTCTGTTCTACTGTAGAAACATGGTGGTGCAACATGGTAGACTTTATGGAAGATAATATGGAAGATTTAAATAGAAAGAGCTCAACAAGGTAACGAAAGATTCTCATTTCATGTGATCATGCACAAATGAAAATATACTATTATCTATTAATAATATGTTATAATATAATATGTTATATTTCTGCCATATTCTGCCAATAGATCAGCCTGAATCATACATATTGGACATTGGAAAAGTGTGTTCACCCACAGACATTTTCAACCAAATAAATTAAAAACAAATTACATTAACATAACAACATAGCATTTTGCTCACCTAAAAAATAACGCATCTACTTACAGAAAGAGGGGTGACCTATAAAACCAATTGTTTTCCCAAGTAGTGCATGCTGTCATACAGTACATTCAAAACACTGTACATTTTTTTAAATGTTCCTTTTTATTCTTATTCTTTCTTTCTTCTTTCTATTTATTCTTTCAAGTGAACACAAGGCAGGATATTTGGCTGCAGAAAATGTATAGGGAACAGTGGCAGGCTACACTAGAGTCTATAGTTTGGTTGTCGTGTGGTCTTCAAGATCAAAGAAAGAGGATAACATACAGCAGCTTCAGTGATGATAGGGCTGTTGACCTATAGCTTTATTTCAAACTTTCCAATTGTGTCTTTACTCTTATTTTTTTTCCTTTCTGCCTTGTCTGTGGAGATTCTCATTCATCCATGGTACTTCTGAGGGCTTCAAAAAGGCAACTGGACTTGCTTGAGGTTCTAGAAGACGTTTTGCCACTCAGCAGTCCACCTACACCTGAAGGACAGGGGACACTCATTTGAGGACAATAATGTACATAGTTTGTCCATGGAAGACAGATGGTTTGAAAGAGGAGTGAAAAAAGCCATCCATGTCAAACTGGAAAGACCATCACTGAATCCGACAGTGTGGCTCAGCCATTCACACCAGCACTCAGGTGACCCTGATGACTCATATGATGGTGGGGCAGGAACACCCCACCCTTCCACACCAGGACCCACCCATTGTTGTCCATTGACACCATGGCCCGTGTGACCTCGATTACTCACATGATAAGCTAGGCGGGGTCCATGACCCTCCAAGAGGAGTTCCCACCAGTCAGTTAGATCTGAAGAAGCCTCTTGGAATAGATTAGATTAGATAAAACTTTAATTATCTCACAATGGAGAAATTCACTCTTACAGAAGATCTTCAGAACACACAAGGGGTGGGGATGCAAACAGCAAATGGAGGTAAAAATAAGAAGAATAGGAACAATAAGGTGCAAATAAGAACAAACGGAGCAATAAATTATGACTGCAAACCACAAAAAAGAATTTCAAAAATGTAAAAAATAAATAAATAAAATAAAATAAGGTATCCTATGTATATTATGTTTAAGGAAAAAAATGAATATAGAAAGTGTCTTTTGCCCAGCAGTAGTGGATTTGGATGTTTGAAATCAGAAAAACAGAGCACATTGCACATAATAACTATACATATGAGTTGTACAGTCTGACAGCGGTGGGAATGAATGACTTGCGGTAGCGCTCCTTCCTGCACTGAGGGTGTCTCAGTCGGGCACTGAAGGAGCTGCTCAGCTCCTCTACAGTCTGGTGCAGTGGGTGAGAGCTGTTGTCCATGATGGCTGTGAACTTGGCCAAGAGCTTCCTCTCACCCACCTCCTCCACAGAGTCCAGTGGGCAGCCCATGACAGAGCTGGCCCTCCTGACCAGCTTGTTCAGTTTCTTCCTGTCCCGCTCTGTGCTGCCCGGAGCCCAGCAGACGACTGCGTAGAGGATAGCAGAGGCTATCACAGAGTCATATAAAGTCCTGAACAGGGATCTGCACACTCCGAAGGACCGCAATCTCCTCAGGAGGTGGAGGCAACTCTGGCCCCTGTTGTACAGGGCGTCGATGAGAGGCAAAACGTCTCCTAGAACCTCAAGCAAGAACCTTGGAAACCCTTAAAGTCCTTTCTGCCTTGTTTAATTTGTTGTGTTATGTTATTTCCTGTACTCTTCACACTTTGTGACAAGGAGAGTTGAAATTTGCATGGACACCTTTCACAAATGACTATTGTTTATTTCTACTGCTAGTTTGATATTTGGTCATCCACTACAGTTGTTTTCCATGGTCTTCTGGGTCTTTTGATGTTGCCGAGCTCACCAGTGCGTTCTTTCTTTTTAAGAATGTCCCAAACAGTTGATTTAGCCACACCTAAAGTTTTTCTATTTCTCTAATGGGTTTGTTTTGATTTTTCAGCCAAATGATGGCTTGCTTCACTGCTCTTTGGATCTCATATTGAGAGTTGACAGCAACAGATTCCAAATGCAAATAGCACACTTCAAGGGGTTGTGCTCCGACAAATGGTGACATGGATGTCACGCCATGGGATTTAGTAAAGAAGTAAAGATGTATTTTAAAGATTATGATATTGATCAATGTTTTCACTTTGCATAACTGATATTTGATTGGCGATCTGAATCGATACATCGAATCATATTGATGGATCACACACCCTAGTAACACTTTAATGCACGATCAGTTCATAATATCACTTTTAACTTTTAAAAGGAGTACAAAAGTTTACCTAAACTAATGGAATATACATAACAGTGAATAAGGAAATGAAAAAGAAGATACTCACTAATGGGTCAGATCGGGCATTTTTCTTCATGCAGCTCCAAAAGAAACTCATAGAACCAAGCTTTAATATACTGTATCAACTGAATTAACCTGCAGTCATAGTGCAATATTGTCAGAATCATCTTACTTGTCATCTTTCGAATATCCACTGTTGTTAAAGCTCTGTTTTTGCTCTTTGTTGCTACAGTTCCTTAAAAACACTACTTGGTTAGGTGTCTTTGGCACATTTGCATTCCGCTCTCTTTGTGGCCACTTGTATGCTACTACTGGCTGGCAGCCTGCCCAGCATGAAACACCTTGTGTAGGTTGTGAGCTGGATGCTGCTGTTTTACAAGGGGGGCATGTTCAGAGCCAGAGGGGCTCAACGAGGTGGACTTGTGGACCAAGACAAGGAGCTGACAAATACTGCTACTTGTCCTTGTGGTGTGTTGTTCACATTGTAGTTGAAACAATTAATGTGCTTCAAGCTACACATAAAAGAGGTAATGACGCCATGGTACCCAGTTCAACCCCAGGCACTCTAAGTACATAGACTATATCTGATGTGAAATATTCTTCAATCTAACAATGGCTGGAGAGGTTCAGAGCACTGTGTGACCTTCTGGTGTCAGCAGAGGAAAAGTGATATTGATGCATTGCATGCGACTGCCACCAGTTATCTATCAGCCCTACTACCTGTAGTTATCACAAGGCATTAAGCGTGACAGAGCGGGTTCACAAGAACAAGTAACAAACACACACACACACACACACACAAACACAAAAGAGGTAATGACACTATGATACCCTGTTCAACCCCAGGCATCCTAGGTACATAGACCTGGTCTCAGTCTCTTGATGAGGATTGTTCTGTCTAACAATGGCTGGGGAGGTTCAGAGCACTGTGTGACCTTCTGGTGTCGGTGGAGGAAAAGTGACATTAATAAATTGCATGTCACTGCCACCAGTTATCTACCAGCCTGCCTACCTCTAGTTATCACAAGGCATTAAGTGTGAAAGGGCAAGTTCACAAGAACAAGTAACAATGACACACACACACACACACACACACACACACACACACACACACACACACACACACACACAGGCTCACACAAATTCCATGGCTGCAGACAGCTTTTAAATGGAGTAAGTGTCTCTTGTGTTCTCCAGCAACAAACTCTTATAGGTGTTATAGTGTTGGCATGGTCTATGCTGTGCCAGTCAGTTTCAGTGCCAACAATTTCTCCTGTGTGCTTTGCTGCTTTATGTTTATTATGCTTTATACTGTTGGGTCCTGAGATCACTTCATTGGGGTTTAAAGAGGGTTGTCTATAGAACAGTTTGATTCCAGTGCTGTTTACTTTTCCCAGAGGTTACCTCAATTGGAAATCTTCAATAAAATACACAATATAGGCACTTAATTATGCAAAATTATGTCTACACAGTACTAATATGTACTTTTGGTCTGTGGCTGTTTTTAACCATGCTAGTGGCATTGCTCTGTGGATTGCAGTGTTGGTTGGTAGATGGACCACTTTGGTCCAGAACTATTGAACTGTTGGATTGCCACACAATTTTACACAGACACTTATGACCCCCAGAGGATGGGGGAAGATTTGGTACATACAGTGCTGTGAAAAAGTATTTGGGTTACAAAGCCATTTCTAAGGCTTTGGGACTCCAGCGAGCCATGAGAGAGCCATTATTCACAAATGGAGAAAACTTGGAGCAGTGGTGCACCTTCCCAGCGTGGCCAGCCTACCAAAATTACTAAGAGCACATCGATGACTCATCCAGGAGGTCACAAAAGAACCCAGAACAACATTTAAAGAAGTGAAGGCCTCACTTGCCTCAGTTAACATCATTTTCCATGATTCAACAATAAGAAAGAGACTGGGCAAAAATGGCATCCATGGGAGAGTTCCAAGGACGAAACCACTGCTGACCAAAAAGAACACAAAGGCGCATCTCACATTTGATGAAAAACATCTTGATGATCCCCAAGACTTTTGGGAATTGTCATGAAGAATAATTTGTGGACTGACGAGACAAAAGTTGAATTTTTTGGAGGGTGTACGTCCTATTACATCTCAACAACTAACACAGCATTACATAAAAAGAACATCATACCAACAGTCAAACATGGTGGTGGTCGTGTGATGGTCTGGGGCTGCTTTGCTGCTTCAGGATCTGGACGACTTGCCATAATTGATGGAATTCTACTCTCTACCTGAAAATCCTGAAGGAAAATTCGTGACCTCAAGCTCAAGCGCACGTGGGTTATTCAGCAGGAAAATGATCCAAAACACACCAGCAAGTCCACCTCTGAATTGCTTTAAAAAAACAAAAACAAAATTAAGCTTTTCGAGTGGCCTAGCCAAAGTACAGACTTAAATCTGAATGAGATGCTGTGGTATGACCTTAAACAGGCATGCTCGAAAACCTTTCAGTGTAGCTGATTTAAAACAATTTTGTGTGTGGGCCAAAATTCCTCTATAGTGATGTAAAAGACACTTTGCCAGTTATTGCAAACGCTTTATTGCAGTCGCCAAGGGTGGCACAACCAGTTTAGGGGGCAATTACTTTCTCCCACAGGGCCAGGTAAGTTTGGATAGCTTTTTCCCTTAATATATGAAGTCATCATATCTCTCTGGCATAGTCTCTCTATATTTGAGGACTTTGAGGGGGCCAGTCCATAATTTTCAATGACAAAAGGAATCTGTAGCAGGTACTTTCGGCAATAGAATGTTTAGGGTCATTTTCCTCTTGGAAAATAAATCCAGGCCCAATAAGATGGTACTCCGTACCTCACCAGAATGTTGTGGTCTACTTTCTTATCCATGATGCCATCAATTTTCACTAAGTCACCTGTTCCTAAGGCTGAAACTGCACCCCACACCATAATAGTACCCCCTCCATGTTTAACTGTTGGCAAGAGAGAGTATATTTTATATCTCTTCACTTCCATCCGTCGAACATACCCTCTTTGTTTGTTGCCATCAGTCTACAACACTTTATGCCAGTCTTCCTAACATCTGTGAAGTTTCTCTTTTATGTGCGTGATGCAACCCAATTTCAAAATCGTATAGTTTGAACAATAGTTTTTAAGGCTGTCTCTCATTTCTTGACTATATGTCATAATGGAGGCGCCCTCACAGAAGACAGTGAAGAAGAAGCAAAATGTCACATGGTCTGATGTGTTCTGTACCTGTATCAAATCCCACATCGAGAAGCTAAAGAGAGCATAGGCATCTTGACACTTATAGTACCTTTGTTTATTACAAATGGTGACAAACAATATCAAGGTATTCAGTGACTGTACATAGACATTTTTGTCATCTCACACGGAGAGAAAAACACACACTGCTGCTTAGCTACAGAGTTATGACTGAGTTGTGCTTGATAGCACGCGACATTCCAAAATAAATAGCATTAAATTGCCCTCTTTGTGTGCCTATGAAACCTATTTTGTGAGATTGTTTGTACTGAGGAAGACTGTAAATGCAGTCCTTGACCTCATACATAGCTGCCAGTGGTTTCCCTTTTTACATATGATAATCATTTTAAGGAAACTCCTTGCCTTTATCTTGTTACTCTGATCTCAGGGAACTTCTTGTCTGAAGTCATCATTTTAGTAAGCTGCCCAAGATTTTTGTACTTTGTTAATCAACACTCATCTGTTACTTTATTTAGATTTGTAGTGTATTTTGCCATCAGAGTCATGTTTCTTCATTGTTATATTTCAAATGTTTTCCTCCTCTCTAATTGTGTTAAAAAATCTCTATATCGTCCTCCAAAGTGCCAGTTTCTAATTTTTCTGCCATAGCTTGTTATTTCACTTTTTTGAATGGAATTCAACAACTCCTTCTTAATGTACATATCTGACTTATTTACATTTGAGTTAGTCATATTACTCTGCATCCTGTGAGCATAGACATTTTTGCCTGGCGTCTGTGTCCTCACAGGTGACTTTCTTGTTTCTCTTGGGGTCAATCCATGAGTTATGGATAACCACATTGTTTGGCGAAGGGTCAGCTTCGACTACAGACACCACCCTCTTCTTCATCTTGCTTTTCAAAACCTTTTGGAACTTCTGGCGAGTGAAGGCATAGAGGAGCGGATGAAAGATAGTGGTTCCATAGGCCATCACCAGGAAGCCCAAGCGGAGGCGAACAGTTAAATCACTGGGCCCAGTGCTGAGGATAATGGTGTTGAGCACAGTTATTGGGGTCCAGCAGAGTAGGAAAGTGGAGATGATGAGAAGAGACATCCTGAAGACTCGTTTTTGTCTTTCCCGTCTCTCTCGATGACGCTTTACTGCTCGTCGTAGCGCAATAATTACTGACACTGATGCCCGCATGCCCAAAGGTGCATTCTCACCTGCCCTGACTCCTGTGCTAGTCTGTGAAGCATCAGTTGACTCAACTGCTTGTGCTGCAGTGTTTAAAGAGATTGTATTTTTGCTCTTTTGCTTCTTTTTAGGTGGGTTGTGCTGAAAGCGTGTTCCAATGCGAATGTTAAGTGCCTGAAGGATCTTGTAGTAAGTCACTAGCATTACCACAGCTGTAAAGAAGAATATAGGGATCTGTGCTAGCAGGTGATAGTACAAACCCTGCTCTGTGTAGTACTCATTTGATTGAGCCACTGAGACTGCCGCGGTCTGGTTCACAAGGTCTGAACCCCTGTTGATAAAGAAGCCCACTTCCATAAAGGGAACCAGAAAACTGAAAAAGGTTAGCGCCCAGATGCAACCCAGTAGAGCTACAGCTCGAGTCATCGTAAGCACACGATTTGCTGGTCGTACCGAGATGTCATAGCGGTCCACAGTGATGGCCAGGACGTTAGCAGCCGTAGCTACGCTTGCAAAGGAGACACAGGCCTCATGGAAACAACAGATCATGGCCGTATCCGCCTCTAATGGAAGTAACACCACTACTGTTGTCAATGGGATGCAGCATACACACACCTGGAAGCACAACAGAAATTCAGGTCACATCCCAAATGCATCACCTTTGTTTCTGTCTAATCTTCGACTGCTTTATATTGATTGTTACCATGTTGGTTCTTAATGGTATAATAAGATTGTGTCAATCGAGAGAACATACTCTCAATTATTACTGACACACACACACACAGTTGAACTGCTTAAGAGTTATGGTTTTGTAGATGCCTATAAAGTCATGTCAAATTCGATTGCCAAGAAGGAAAAGTTTGCTCGTCTTACAAGTTTGCTATTTGCGCTGCCAGTATGTATCAGAGCTTAAAGAAAAACTACTATTTAGGTTTTATTTCCATAGCATTGGTCATTTTTTTCTTATAACAGTCTATGTACCAAAATCATGTTGCTCCATTCCAAGATCTCATTTAGCATTTAGCCAGTTGACATTAATGAGAACAATGTTATCATAAGAAACATATAAATAAAGTAATATCTTATCTTATCAGAACCAAGGGCTACAAAAATGAAACCCAAGTTGTAATAAACAGTGGATGGCAGTTGAGGAGGTTCTCCCAGTGTCTGGTTTAAAAGTTTACAAGTTGATTGCTGCATTTAGCACCAGAGTTGAGAGTGTCAGAGGGCAGTGATTCAGCTAACAAAAAGACATTCAACAAATAATTCAAATCATAGACATTTAGAGGCAGTTCCTATTATTGTCTATGGTGCATCAATTCTCATGTTATGTATTTTATTCAATGACTGAGGCAACAGTAAATGTTTTGGCCCTTTCCTAAAACCAGAAGCATAATATTCCATATTAACTGAATGCAACTTCACATCCAAACCAATTGACTGACACAGTCCATGTGTAGAAGCATAATGAGGTATTTTTTGTGGCACTAGAAGAAGTGACATTGATGTTAAATCCCATCTCTAAAGAAAGTAACTGATAATAGAGGTCAGGACTCACCAACACATCCACCACATGTAGATTCATGGTGATGATGTTGGAAACTGAGCTGACAAGGTTCTGTTTCATACAGTAGAGGACGAGCACAGTAAGGTTGGAGCTCAAGCCCAGAACTATCTCCAAAAGCAGGAAGCCCGTCAGAGAAACCTACCAACAGAAAGAACTTAGTGGCATTTACAAAAACATTGTCATTTTTGTCATAGTAGTGCATAATAATAATGTGGAAGATTTAAGTCATACTTTGTATTACCATTGTTAAATACACCATGTGTTTTAGTATCCAAATTCCAAATTCTCAAAATAACATATACCTAAGAATATCTGTGTGGATTGGCTTGCTTGTAAGAAGATATCATGCTATGATGTTACATTGATTCAGTTGATGAAGCCATTTGAGATATATATTTGAGGCAGTAGAATTACCTTGAAGCTGATGGGATAGACAGCCTCAGACGATGTCATGCCAAGGTCATAGGGGTCTGCAGTGTCAAGCACCGTCATGTTGTTCATGGTGGATGCAGAGATCAGCACTGGGGATGTGTGCATTGTCCTGATTAGAGGATGGGGCCTGTAGAGCGTTTTGTACAAATATTTGCAAAAAATAAAATCTATTATACATACATTTAAGCCATATTAAATTCTACCACAATTCTACAATGCACTGTAAAGAGGAAAGGAGTTGAGGGTGGGGTTTAATTTCAGTCTGTATGAACTGAAAAAGTTAACATTATATCAGTGTGATTTTAGGTTTTACGGATGACATTAGAAGTACTTTTATTTCAAACACACAAAAGCTTTCTGTGATAACATCACCTTGAATTTGAATGTTAAAGGTGTCTTTTTCAGGATTCTTACTAATTCTAATTTATGTGGAACCTGCACATGTGGCAAACCTCCTGGAAAAGTACATTCTGTATCTTTTTCATGTTGGAAATGTGTTTTTGTTAGAAACATCAGGACTACCAATTGCGATATAAGACTTGCAACTGAAGTGATCATTCCCTGGCCAAATTCAATTATGAATCTTGTAGAGACAGTTTTGTGTGTAATAAGAATGTTCTTTAGATGGCAGCGGTCAATCATACTGCACACACTTATAAGTACCAACAAAGCAGGCACTGTCTGAAGGGTCTGTATCAAACAAATTTGTTCATTTTCCAAAACAGACGGTCCGACAAGCACACACCCTACATGTAGTGATTAACCCAGTGTGCAGAAGTTGGAAGAATCTGTCCAGCAAACAAGCCATTTGGGAGTCCTAGTTTGCTTGCTGATACTAAACAAATCAAATGCAAGAATGCTAGACTGTGTTGTTTGTGGACCTTGGTTCCTGTATGGTTTGAACTAAAGCGAACTGACTGCAAGTGTGATATCAGGCTTAAACTCACCACTCTCTCCTAGCAGTGTCCTCTCCAGCTCACCAGCAACCGAAGTGACCACAAGGAATTTGTCACAAACTTCAGCTTTAAGGATACTGGCTCCACTCAGGCAATTGGAATTGTCAGTTTGTGAAACACAGAAACCAACACACACCCGCCCCTCATTGGGGGGCCATGTGGTTTGCAACATCAGTGCGGTGCACTAAGATCAATGGTTTCTTTCATGCATAGCTCTGTCTCTTCATTGTCTGTTGTGCTTGGATGATTTCCACCAGTCTCATCCCTGCCTGAAAATGATGCTAGTGCCAGAGAGACAGAGACCGAGTCGCAGTAAAGGTCAGAGACCAGGATGTAGGTCATGTAGAGTTCTTGGAGACCACTCAGACTGATCCCTTGACTCTTGGACATTCACAGCCCTCCTCTTGCTCCTGCTTGACCCTTCAGATGGTGAGGGAGGAATTGACTGAAGGAGAGACTATTGTTATATGCCTACATCATCATCACCTTCCCTTGCATTCTTCCTTAGTCACATTCCATCTGTCATCCTGCAAATGTAAAGGATAGAAGATTTCTGTAAAATGGTATGTAAAAATTGGCCCACACATTGTAACTCATTTATAGGATATCTGTCCTTGTTAGTATTTGCACTTGTGTTTGTGCAAGCCTGCAATGTGTGCTTAATCATTTTTTGATGCCTTGCCTTTTTTTTTGATGGTTCTCATCATGTATTGTTTAACAAATGAGCACTGAAAACTGTGAACTATTCTCTGCAAACTGTGTGTCTGTCTAGTGTATGAAATAATATGATTGACTGAAAACTACCTACACACTGTCTCAGTTAGTTCTTCATTCAGGACTCAGCTTGATTGTTTTGAGATTTTAAATTTGCAAAGAGTTGAAGGAGTAGCAAGTGCTGTCAAGAACTGAAAGCTGGCATTGAAGGTATGATAGGATTTTTAGTCATATTTTCATATTCTAAGACAGACAGATTTGACTGACATGACTGATTTAGATTAAAATTTGCCCAATTTCAGACTTTTTCTAATTAGACAATGTGTTCTTGTAAGGTTGTCTGCATTTAGACAACATTTAATATTAGATAACTTTTGCTTCTTTGTTGAAGAGATGTTTGTTTATATTTCTTGAAATAAAGTGTGCTCCTTCCTTTGGTATTGTTGCCTGAAGGAAGGAACACTTTATAATCAAGGAATGAATTACAGTTTCTGCATATATTACATATAGTAATATGTATGATAGAAGTGACTGTATACTGCATTTATACAGTGATTTTGTAGTCTTACTGACCACTCAGAACACTTTTGCACACAAGTCAGGATTCACACACACACACACAGCATTGGGACCAATTTGGGGTTCAGTATCTTTCCCAAGGTTAGCGATAGAACCACCAACTTTGTGATTAGTAGACGATCGCTCTACACCCTGAACCACAGCTACCACATATGGTATGCACATCTGTGTTTACACATATACTTTTGTCCTTGTCTCTGTGTTCTCAGCCTGCTATGGACAACACTCAATTCTTATTAGCAAATAACAGCACAGCTCTGATGTAGCCAGCTCATCAGCTTTTTAAATCAATACAAGCTGGGTACATCTGTTTTTATGCTATCATTCTTTTATTTTAGTAACATCTATATGAGTGTTGAAGATACTTCAACACAATGTTTCCATTAAAGTATGCATAAACAATAGCTAACACCTGACCCTTGATAGTAATATGATAATTCACTATTACATGTGCATTATTATTATGTGCACTATTACAGCATTGAATGGGCTATTTTTTGATATCTGTGCAGCTTTTTAGAACCTACTCTTGTCAACAAAAGTTAATTGTCTTCTGTCCTGGGAAAATACAGAAGTTTTATTTTAGCTACATAAAAACATGGAGCATGGGGCATGTTGACAGATGTGAGCTTATCCTAACCTTAACAATGGAAAACTTATATAAATCCAATCAGCCAATTACATCCAATCTGATGGAACACCTACTTCTGTAAACACACCTACCAAGTTCTGGCAAAACGTCCAGGTTCCACAGCCACCTCAGGCTGCAGTTATATAAAGTATATCTCTGAAAGGATGCCCAGCTCTGAGCAAGGTGTCAGATCAGCAAGGGAAATAATTAGCTGATTAATCCACTGCAGCAATGTTCAATGTTTTCTCACCTTAACAATTGATCAGTTAAACAATGAAAGTAATTGTACATGCAGCCCCCGTAGTTTATTGAAATAAAGGAGCAGTTTTGTGTTGTATGAGCTTTCCTACAACAGGAGAATCGGTCTCTTTGGGTGGCAGGGAACTCAGCTTTGCTTGTGGATATGCACATTCCTTACTGTTTGACAGCCACTCATTTTGTCTAATTATTCTGCTCGCAAAATAATGGCTGCTTGAAAATCGTGACGCATGAGCTCAACAACATGTCAGCATGCTGTGTCTGTTCATCTTGGGCTAAATGTGTCGTTTTTATAGTGCCTTTGTGCAACACATTCACATTGCCTTGCTATCAGAACACACATAACAGTGTTAGTATCTGACTGTGGTGTGTTAGTTTACCTCTATACAAAGACCATTCCTCAGTGATCCTTGGATCTGTCGAAGTACTTTCCTTCCCTGCAGTGCTTTGTAATTTCAATCCCCCAAAGGTACTGTAGTGCCCAAATCTGATAAGCCTGAGTGGTTGAGGTTAAGCTTAGTAGTCCAGCATTCAAGGATCTTGCGCCACACTGTTGTGCCTCTTCAGGATGGAAATTTGACTGGTAAAAAGCATGCAGTCACACAGCCTGGGGGGAGCAAAGGAGATACTGACGCTGCTGCTCTGTTTCTCCCTCTCTTCTCTCTGCTGTGCTTCTTTTTCTGTCGGTCTGTCTCGCTGTCCTGCTTCCTGCCTCTCACTGTATCTGCTTCCATTAGCCCTTCCTACTCAAACATGACTCCCTCCCCCTCCCTCTCTGAAACTGCCTTCTCCCTCATTTTTTCCTTTTGCACCTCTGTGCTTGAATGATTGGACTCATAAAGCAGATTCAACACTCTCCACCTCATTTTTTTCATTCTCTCTCTTCATCTTTTGTGATGCCTGTAATAAGTGGGGAAAATGCTGTTTCCAGCATGCAGGGACAACAAGATTTTTTTTTGCCTTTTAACCCTTGCTACTTTCTCTTTTCCTCTGAGACATCTACCCAAAAGCTCAATTGCCATCATTAAAGAGCCCAGGTAGGCAACGGTAGCCATGACAGTAGTAATCACAGCATCCTTCCTCTCAGGACTTTGGCTACTCCTCTGCTGTTTGTGTTTGCATAGCACCTGCCGGATGGTACGTGCTTAATTGTTCCAATCTGGCTACCATTGAAGCAGTCTCTGTGTTGCTTGTATTGCCTGTTGAACATATTTAGAAGATAGCTAGAGAGTGAACTAATTAGGGTTACTTGGCATTGGCATAGTAACAACAGCCCCGGAGGCCAACGTGAACGCAGACTGATGGATCAGATTTCATATTACGGTCCATTTGTTGTCTTCCGGGATACACTACTGATAAAACAAGAACCCTTTTCTTCACATCTTCCCTGATCTGGTCTTTATCTGTTTATTCAAGTAGTGTAAGCAGAGATGATGGCTTCTAGTCTGACTTTTATTATTGACATGGGCTGCTTGGTGGGAGGCATATTTTCTCTTAAATGCAAGTCTTTAGCGAGAGAGAGATAGTGGACAGCAGGGTTATATGTAGAGAGAAAACATGGACATGATATGTAAGTGTTGCAGAGGTAGAAACAGAGATGGAGACAATGGATGGAAATAAGATGAGATAAGATAAAACTTTATTTATCCCCAGCCAGGGAGATTTGGGCATTAAAGAGCATGTAATAGCAGTTGGAAAAAAAAAGAGAAAATAAGAGAAAATCAAAAAACAAAATTCAAAAAAAGTTGACTATTTATATGTACATATTTTACAAGCATAATGAAATTTTGACGATATAAAAGAAAAATATGTAGAAAAAATATAAAGATAAAGATATGTATTGCCGCAATAACTGTGGGGAAAAAAGTATGCTGCCTTCAGATTAATAGTAGTAATAAATAGTGTTAATACTATTGCACAGAAGAATAAAATACACAAAACAGTAAAAAAAAAAAAATGTACAAAATGAAAAGGATATGAGTATATGTTGGCATAAATGACGAGAAAAAAACAACAGATTATTTGTCAGACAACATCAACACAGTCTTATGTGATGCTGGAGTTGAATAATCTGACAGCTGATGGAATGAAGGACCTGTGGTAGCGTTCCTTCTTACACACTGGATGCAGTCTGTTACCACAGGAGCTGCTAAGGGCCCCCACTGTGTCATGCGGGGGGTGAGGGGGTTGTCCATGATGGATGTCAGCTTGGCTAACATCCTCTTCTCACCTACATCCTCAGTGGTGTCCAGAGGGCCGTCCAGGACAGAGCCAGCCTTCCTGACCAGTTTGTTTAGTCTTTTTCTGTCCCTCTTAGAGCTTAAGTAGCCCCAGCAGACCACTGCGTGTAAAAAACTGCAGATGCAACCAGAGAGTCATAGAAAGTCCTCAGTAATGTCCTACATACTCTAAATGACCTCAGTCTCAGTCCTGTACAGGGCATCAGTGTTCGTGGACCAGTCCAGTTTATTATTGAGGTGTACACCCAGGTACTTGTACTCCTCCACGATCTCAATGTCAAGTCCCTGGATGCACACCGGCGTAGTCTGTGATGCTTTCCTGCGGAAGTCTATCACCATCTCCTTGGTCTTGCCGGCCTGGATGTGCAGGTGGTTCCACACCACACCAGTCCACACCAGTTTTAGTTAGTGATGAATTCCCTTTATTCCAAATTGTTTCCCTGCGATACACATCCAACGATGGCTGTATCATTGGAGAACTTCTGGAGGTGGCAGCGGGTTTGTTGTGTCTGAAATCTGATGTGTAGACGGTGAAGAGGAAAGGAGAGAGCACAGTACCCTGCGGAGCCCCAGTGCTGCAAAGTGCCACATCTGACACACAGTCGCGAAGCCTTGCAACAGCCTCACATCTGTTGGTGAGGTAGTCGATGGTCCATGCAGCCAGGTGACAGTCTAGTCTGGCAGGAACTCTGAGGCTCATATTGAAGATGTGCTGAACAATTCCACAGAGCTGCACAATCCCTGAGCAGTCTGAAGCTGATGCCATCAGGGCCAGTAGCCTTCCTCATCTTCGTCTTCTTGAGCTCCTTCCTCACCTGATCAAATTAAAAGAAAAAATCGATAGTTACAGAAATTTTTCTCAGAAAAGAAAATGTGATGATGTGAGTGACTAGTTTTACACCTACAGTGGCTTTATGCACAATAGAGTGCAACAGAAAACAACCATAAATCTTTAATGAATGCATTAATATTTCAGCTTGATCGCTTTGCTGTCCGCTGGCTAGCCAAAAGGCTTCTGGTTGGTGTGGAGTCCAGCTGTACTACTTCAAACAGATGTGCATACATTATAGTGAAAGTTAATGCATACATTATAGTGAAAGTAAAGTGAAAGTAGGGCTGTGTTTGCATGTGTGCTTTGCATTTATGAAAGAACAGTCATGGACTTTGTGCTCAAGGGACAAAAGTAAATGCTAATGATGATGGTTGACGGCTGTACACGTGGCTGCAAACTCAAACAACAAAGAGCTAATAACTCATGATTAAAAAGTATGCCTTTAGCACTGGTTTCCATATTCGGGCTGTTTCTTTGCGCTGATGTGTGATTTATCATTCATTCAGTATATATTTTTTATATGTATTTTTTACATTTTTTTTCTCTTTTATAGTCCTTTGTATACAATGTACATACATATTGTCAGCTTTTATTCTGTATTTTGTATTTCTCTATTTCGGTTGCTATTTTTTGTCTCCAACTGCTATTACCTATATCTTTTCTGAAGTAAAGTCTATAATTGTAGCCTGCCCTGATGCACACAAGTATGGATACAAATGACAGGTTAGGGAAGTTTCTCAGTTCCCAATAAGCAGCCAAAAGAACCCATTAAAATCTACTCATGCCTTATACTGTATATTGGTAGGTGTAGCTGCTTCAGAGTAAAAGACTTACGATGGTTAATTGTGGAACAGTGAGAGAAAGTGTATTTTTTGTATTATAAGTATGAATTACCCTAGCAAAGAAATCAGGGCACATCTGTGCCACAGCACAGCTTATCCCCCGGGAACCAACACCTTATATCCAATGGTGTGTGTGTGCACGTGTGTGTGGCACCATGTATAACTCATGTTGTGGGGAAACTTTTTTTTTTTTTTTTTTTTTGCACTGTCACATTGTGGGAACTCGCCTTCCTTATGGGGACAAAACGCAAGTTTGGGTAAGAGTTACGGTTAGGCAAGTAGTGCTTATTGTTTTGGTTAGCGTAAGTCTTAGTTATTATCAATGTAGGTCTATGTCCACGAAAGTGACAGAAGCAAGACTGTGTGTGTGTTTTCAGTGTCTGTGTGGCAAATCAGATAGTCCTCTGAGCATATTATGACATAAGTCAGAAAAGACCAGCCTCTTTCTATTCCTCTCTCTTTCACACAAGGGATATGGGGCACAGCTGTTCAATCGTGGTCTCTGGCAGGCTTTGTACTTGGGTAAAGGCTTCAAGCAGATGCTTTTGAATTGAATGTATCTCCTGTCCAATTCCGTGGTCCTTTGTGCCTTGGCCCACCACCTGCTTGATAATACTCTCCGTTTCTCTCTTTGCGAAGAAGAGCAAACAATCTGCAGTGCTTGACAAATGGCGCATCTGAAATGGTTTGAAGTCCCACACCCTGCACTTCTTGGCTTCTCTTCTTATAATCAGTAGCTAATTTTCCTGTATGTTTTTTCCTGGTTTATCAAAACATATTGCTGTTAGAAAGATGCCAAATATCAGGGAAATTTGAATCAGGGCTATCATCAAAAGAGAGTTGGGATGATACATATGATTGAAGAAATGAAGCTTGCTGCTTTTCATGTCATACTAGAAGAAGAACGACGTCATCGAGACTTCAAGTTTTGAGTTCACCTAAACACCACCACACCCGCCGTCACAGGCAGTCAGGAACTTCTGAAACCAAGAACCTGATGGACACAACAACTTAAAGCAGTGATCAGCCAGGTGTTTGAAGATATTAATTTCTTTCTCAAGCTCGCTTTTTTTCCTATTCTTCACACAATTATTACCATTACTTTTTGTTTTTACAAACAAGTGCAACACTGTGAATGCCTTCAAGGACAAACTGTCTGAGTGTGAATATCTATCCTGATTTGGACAGTAATCAGGTCTTGCCCTTCTCTGTGAAGGCCAAGTAGGTCTACATAACACATCCTTCAAATAGCTGTAGGTCTAGAATTAAGTTATTTTTAGAGCAAGGCCACTTTGGCCTTTGATAAATACAATTTTATTGGGGCAAAACCAATGGTGCAAATTAAAATTAAGTACTTACTACATATAATGAAGACAGAATGGTATCCAATCAGCAATTTGGAGTTGGTGTGTTGGGACGTTTTTCCTTGTTGACACTATTGAAATTGAATTGAATTGAATTAATTGTTGCACCATGTGTCAAAGCTCTCAGTCCTCGGTCCTTCTCTGTAAAAATAGTCTCTAAGTGAAGACAGCAAATTTCTCACTGGAAATTATTCACAGGAATCATGCATGCCAATATAATGATAGCTGTATAAATTACACTTAACACCTTTTATTATTCCATCAAAGACTTCACTACATATATGAGTCTGGACAGACATGGATGAAAACTGCAACTTGACTGGTTGGCGGGGGCATATAGCCGTGAGGCTGCAATTGTAGTTTTAGACATTTAATCTTTTGACACTAGACTAACTAAGCTTATTATTTCTTTTCTAGCTTTATCTTTAATAATTTAACTAACATTGTTATTCATTGAAGTATTCAGTTGTATTTTTGGTTTATCTACTTATCTTTTACTGCCTTTTGTTGTTTTGGGGGCTCCATGTTTTTTATTTTAAATAAAACAATGACTGTTGTACTGAATTAGAACTTGCCTTTGAACTTCAAGGGTGTTGGAAGGTGTTGATATCCACAATGTTCACGTGCAGTGCAGGAACCACAACATGTTTTGTACTTCAGTCTCCAACACACTAAAGCCGCAAAGTTTACTTTTTCATTTCAAATCCAATGTGCTGCAGAACAGAGCCAACAAAAATGCAACTGACAGACAAAGAATAATATATGGACTGCAATATATTAAATTTTCTAATTTATGTAAATGATGAAACACTGGAAATAGTAGCAATAATGCATTTAATACAACACAACTAACCACACCTTAAAAATTACCTTATGAGCTGAAGCAACAACACTCTGACACCTGTCAACAAAAAACGATGACAAAGAATCTGTAAATAGTACTAAAATCTTGTTCGGTAATCTACCTAAATATCCCAAAACCGTTGTGTTTCTTTGCAAAAATTATGGATTAGAACGGATTAGAGTACTGAAAATTTGTACCTTGGTAAACATGAATAAAAATGGAAAGGAAGCTGGAAAATGTAATAACTTGTAGTTTCTTTTCATTCTGTGTGTGTGTGTGTGTGTGTGTGTGTGTGTGTGTGTGTGTGTGTGTGTGTGCACGCGCTCCATGCTCCAGACTATCTGTCACAAGGTGTGGATCTGAGTGGCATTGAGGTGATTGAGAACGACTTGCTGCAGATCAGCAGAGCAAGGCTTGAGGTGGAAAACCAAGCGAAGAGACTGCTGGAGCAGGGCATGGAGATCCAGGTATGCAAACAACACAATACAAAAAGTACAACTATTTTTGTTGCTCTAGATTGTCCTGGTCCTGTGGTAGAGGTTGAACTTTGACCTCTTCTAATTCTTTCGAGTAATAAGATAAGAGAACACTTTATTTATTTATTTATTATAAATTTGGGCATTACAGCAGCATGTAATAGCAGTGGGAAGAAAAATAGCAACAGAGATAGAGAAATTTAAAAAAAAAAAAACAAGATAAAAAAGTAGACTATACATATATGTACAAATTATGCAAGCAAAATGATTTTTTGAAGTAAATGTAATGTATGTAATGTTGGAAAAGAAAAAAATATGCTGAAAAAATATGTATTGCCCCAATAACTGTGGAAAAAACAATGTATGCTGCCTTCAGATTCAAAATAATAATAAATAGTGTTAATACTATTGCACAGAAGAATAAAAATATAATATTTTTATATAATAAAATGTAATATTGCACAAAATGTAAGGATGTGACCGTATGTTGGCATAAATGACGAGAAAAAAAACAACAGATTATTTGGCAGACAACATCAGCACAGTCTTATATGATGCTGGAGTTGAATAATCTGACAGCTGATGGAATAAAGGACCTGCGGTAGCGTTCCTTCTTACACACTGGATGCAGCAGTCTGTTACTAAAGGAGCTGCTAAGGGCCCCCACTGTGTCATGCAGGGGGTGAGGGGGTTGTCCATGATGGATGTCAGCTTGGCTAACATCCTCTTCTCACCTACATCCTCAGTGGTGTCCAGAGGGCCGTCCTGGACAGAGCCAGCTCTCCTGACCAGTTTATTGAGTCCAGCCGGCATTGATGTGCATGTGGTTTAGTCTACACCAGTTGACAAAGTTAATGATGACTTCCCTGTATTCTAACTCGTTCCCCTGCGATACACATCCAACGATGGCTGTATTGTCAGAGAACTTCTGGAGGTGGCAGCTGGTTGCGTTGTGAAGTCTGATGTGTAGAGGGTGAAGAGGAAAGGAGTGAGCACAGAACCCTGCGGAGCCCCGGTGCTGCAAAGTACCACATCCGACACACAGTCGCAAAGCCTCACATACAATATTTTATTGTTTATATTGTCTGTTGGTGAGGTAGTCAATGGTCCATGCAGCCAGGTGACAGTCTAGTCCAGCTCCTTCCAGCTTCCCCCTCAGCAGTGATGGCTGGATCATGTTGAAAGCACTGGAGAAGTCAAAAAACATGACCCTCACTGTGTTACCACTGCTCTTCAGGTGGGAAGGAGAGCGATGGAGCAGGTAGATGATGCCGTCTTCCACACCAATGCCTGGTCGGTATGCAAACTGTAGGGGGTTAAATATAATATAATCAAATCTTTAAACTCTCAAATAGTTGCCTGGAGAGCCATTTACCTCACCTGAATCCTGATTTACATCTGTTTTAGTATGCTGTAGATACACCTCTTCTATACCTTTGGGTTATGTCAAGGACCTTTAAATATTAATTAAGGTTTGTTGCCGTTCACATTTGAATCAGTACTGGTACAGCGCAGAGGTCATGTTGGCTTTTTGGCATGACAGAGAGATTACCAACAGAAGCCAAAAGGAAACAAGGAAAATGATAATCAAAATCTCCACAGAATGAAAATGAGTTTCATTCTGAAGCGAAAGAACCATAAGACCTCACCCCTGATTAGTTGTTACAAACATTACCACACTCATGACACACGCATAGCATTCCCTGAGAATGAAAACAGCTGACACCTTTTTGCACTCTCTTTGCTTTTCCTTTACTTTCCACATCTGGAATCAACTATGCCTTTGTTCTTTTTCTTTTGGCAGGTGGTCTAAGGTAACCTGTCTTATAACATGCCATTTTTGTTTTATTTTTTCTTACAAACCACATACTCACTATCAATTGCATGTGTCGTTGTCTCTGTGTAACTCTTTGTGTGTCTGCAATAAAGTACTAATCAGAGTGTAAAGATTAATTTTCTCCAAGAGGGACTAATGAAGGAATTCTTCTTCTCCTAAATCAAATGATTTTCAGTGTACTTCAAAGCATAACATTATGCATAACACATATGGACTTATTTTCTTTTTCAGATTATCTAAAAACATCCAAATTAAACTTGAAAATGAAATTTCATATCCCACTTTAGTTTTGAATTTGAATTATTTCTTGGTTTGATCTAATTTTTAATCAAAATTTATTACATTTTAAAAATTGAATCACATTGACAGGATTCTGTGCAGCCTCCTTTGTGAAATCTGTCCACCATTATGAAATATGCCATGGAAATTCAATTTTCATTAGAAAGCTGCTGAGGCCAGGAATGAATTGCAACTGAAATGCCAAAGTCCAATTCATAATTTCCTTTTCAAGTTAAGATTTATTAAAATTTAGATACATCCCTCCTAGTTTAAGAATTACTGCAGTTGGTTTTCCATTCAGTTATCTTTATTGTTCTATTTTAAGTTAAGTTAAATCAGATCTTTTACTTTTTCCAGATCTTTTATGTTTGCTCATTGCTTTTCCTTTCGAATGACATCACATGTCACATGGCCATGTTTGGAAATAAGCCTACCAAAACATTTGGAGCCCAACCTATAGGGGGCACCACAGATACCAAAAATGTGAACCTCAAAACCCAGTGGACAAAGTTTAACCAATTCATGTTCATGCTCAGGGGGCAAGTATTAACCAAAAATCTGATGTGCCATATTGATCACATAATTGCTCATAACTCAAGATGCCTTTGAGCAATCCTGAACATACATGTACACAAGTTTTGTTGAAAGTGACACACATGCCTGAAGCCTGAATTGTGCTTGTTGCTGCTTGCTGCCTGCTTTAATTGTGCATGATTGAGCTGCTTGCGTCTGTTGAAAAAAGGAACCTGACATTGCCACATGCGGCTGTATTTATAATTTCTTTTCTTATGCTGTAGCTCAAATTGTTGTGAAAGGGTTTGGCATTTTGACCATTTTAAACATAAAGATCAGTATGAATAGAACCCTGTTGGATTTTGACTGTATCAACACCAAATTGAATATTCAGCATTGTGGGACTGAAATACACATTTCTGTTCAAAATGAGCAACATAAAGGGGCTGGGCTTAGGGGAAACATGGCAATAAAACGATTTCAGTTTTTGTTTATATATTGCCAAATCACAAGGAAAGTTCTCTCATGACACTTTCCATAGAAAGTAGGTCCAGACCATACTCTTTAATGTACAGAGACCGAACAATTCCCCCATGAGCAAGCACTTGGTATGACATTCCCATCTGTCAAAATATCTTAAATCAAGCCAGGCATTTAATAAGCATGAAAGCTTATTCTTGTGACTCATAGCTGTAATTACGGCTGATTGTGCTGCTTTCCTCTGATGAGTGAAAAAGAGCTGGAACTCAGAATCACCCCTTGTGGCTATATTTATTATTTAAGCCCCAAAGGAGCAGAGTCCTATTGTGCGAGTGCCAGTTGTTTATTTATTTAATGGCTATATATTATTACAATGATAACATTTCTTTGAATGGAGTCTGGTGGCTTTTGGCGGGAGCGACACAACAGCTTTATGTGGTTAAACAAAGTGGACCTTACTCTTAACAAAAACGTATCTCTGTTGAGATCCTTTCCATAATGTTCTCAGACACTCAGTAACATTCTGAGCCTGTCAGTGGCAAAACACTTTTAGCAGACATGTGCGTGCATGCGTGCATGCATGCAAAGGCAAAGAGAGGTTGAGCAAGAGTGTCAGAAGCTGGTTGCAAAGTTGCAGGATACTGTTAATTTACAGTTCTCTCCAAAGTCTATTGGTTAGCTATTGGTTTTTACTCCTACGTCTAGACAATAAGATCAAAATTAGACGCATGCATTCTCACTCTCTTCCCCTCCTACAGAGAATCACACACCCATACACACTCCTCTCTCCCCTGTGTATTCCACCCTCAGTACAAATTGTTTTACCCTGACTACTGCTTGAGTAGCCTTAGCTAACAACTTCCGTCACTTTGTTATATGTGTGGACATATGGGGCTCTAGAGAAACACACAGTCACACAAACACGCACTGTACACACACACTATATCAACCCTGGGAGGTTTTTATTGTGAATGTTATGTAAGCAGTTGGACATGCTGTCTGAGCTATGTGGGTGCTAGTTTCACCTCAATGCTCTCATTGTGCCAGCAGAGACCTTGTAGCCCATCTTTTGAGTGGGAGCTCAGCTGACCCACATAGAAAAACTCCTCTTCTCCTCTATAAGATTTTCTCTCTTATCTTTCCTCTCTCTCTCCAAAATTATTAGAATATATTTACAAAGTTTCAGGTGTTTTTGTTGAATTGGCTATTAAAATACCAATAAAGCGAATGAAATATCTACAAAGTCATCATTATGCTCTCTAAACTACAGAATAGAGCCATCATAAGGAGATTTAGGTCATTGTCCTTACAAAAAACAAGCTAGGCCTATTTCACGCTCAGTGTCACACAATAATGTTCCTTCACAAAAGAAGCCAAATCACTTGTGTAATCATTGTCAGGTGTGGTCATGGTTAAGTTGATGGTGATGCAAGAGCCTTGGGACACAGCTGTGTGATTCTTTTGAATGTACAAGGCCTGTCCTGCTTATTAGGTGATTGGCAACATCAAGGTTTTGTCACTGAGGCCACACCTCCAATTGGTATAAATTCAAAGCCTCTTGAAGCACATGTTGGTCTTTGAGCCTGTAAAGCACTGTAAAGTGAAGCATCTCAAAATTCTCAGTCTTATGGACCGAAGAAAGACCTCGCAAGAATTTCATGACGAGATCAACACCACAATGACTGCTGATGTGCTGCTGTAATTGCTGCACAAGGTGGACATACCAAATATTAACGTTAATTAGTGTGTGTGTGTGTGTGTGTGTGTGTGTGTGTGTGTGTGTGTGTGTGTGTGTGTGTTGAAATGAACTTAGTTTCTCAAAAAAGGCCTTGTCAGTATTGAAAAGTCTTACATTTCATTTACCAAAGTTTCTGTTTTTTTGTTTGCCTGGTATAGACATAATGTTTTCATTATGTGTCCAAAATGTTTTTTATTTGTGATTGTGGACTGACAGGAGATGTTAATTACTTTAAGTGGGATTGTTGTGACAGAGAACTATGCTGAAGGTAGATGTCCAATATATTTAATTTATATTTATTTTTTATATTTATCATTTACAGTAATTTTAAATATTTACTACCTCATCAAATGTTTGACATTGACAAATACAGGCAGCCAAGTTAATGTGGGGCCTCAAATAATGGCTGGGAGCTTGGTTGATGCACACAAATAAAGGCGCCAAATGTAGGTCAGGGGTACCAAATGCGTGGATAATTTTATAGATTCAAGATTCAAGACTGCCTTTATTGTCATTGAACATAACATGTCAATGAAATTTGCATTGCAACCCCGTGTTAGAAACAAGATAATAAGAAAGATAAGAAAGATAATAAAATAAAATAAAGATAATAGAACAAAATAAACTTGCAGTAAAAATATTTGTAAATGCAATGAAAATATACCAGAAATAAAAATATACTAAGACAATAAAATATACTAAAACAATAAATAATAAAACATATAAACAATAGCTGAAATATACTAAAATGTGCTGTTTATACTGAATGCAAATAGCTGACAATTTCGTCAAGCATGTGTGTACTTAAATGTACAGTACACAGAAGGTGCAGGTGAAGGCGAAGGTGAAGGTGGACAAATGCAGTGTGCAGTTGCTCATAGTCCTCACAGTCTCTCACTCCAGTGTGGGGCTGCTGGGGGCTTTTAATTTGAAACAGATACAGGAATTGTATCTATTTCAAATGAAGTTTGTCTTAATTAGATACAGAAAGTGTAGTAAGAAAAACATAATTAAAAGAGGAGGCATACTCAAAAATGACCAAAGTGTAATTTAGCAATAAAGGTCTCTATAATAAGTCCGGTTCAAACACAGGCCTTAAAATCTGCAGAGGAGGTAAATAAAGGTCACAGCTATGATTTGAGGTAGTATGATATTATAATTTTGGCTCAACCTTTAGGGAAAAATACGCTTATTAGCTCTTTTGCCATGCATGAATAATATGAAAAGACTGATATCAATCTCATGTCTGTCTCTACTTTTATTCTGAAGTCTGTTCAGCACCAATTTTCACTATAACACAGGCTGTAACAACTGAAGTCAAGCTTATTTCAAGATTTTATTCCTTTAATGGCCCTGTTAGTTTCATGCCTGCCATGTGCAGGGCTCAGTCAGAAAACCTTCAGTCTCTGTAAAATTGCAAGTCAGAGTATTTGCTCATCAAGAAAATAATACCACTCAAAGAAAATTATTCTTTGAGGTATTCAGTGTACATAAACTTAAAACATCAGTGCAAGGTGCAGTGGTAATATTTATGTATTTGACCTCTTTCTCTCCTCTTTTTTCCCCTCTCTTCAGTATGTCTTGCCTTGACTTTGTGTTGCGACATTTTCACAGCTCTTACTCATTAAATCAATGTAAGGTGTGCTTTAGGGCATTCAATCGTTCGCAACTGGACCTCGTCAGTTTGTCTTAGAAGACGTTTCGCCTCTCATCCGAGCAGGCTTCATCAGTTCGTACGCAACCAGACTAGATAGGACAGCTCTAGTCCAATGCAATGATGTTAGGTTCAAGTATTTATCCCCTGAGTGAGACCAACCCACAAAAACAAGAATGGTATCACTCTATTGTGAGGCAAACGATCCCCCCATTAAGGCGGGGTGGGGTGCAACCCTTTGGTGTCAACGACAGTCGTTAGCCTCGTTAGGGTCCCATTGTTGTCATTGGGAGGCTCCTTGAGCCATGTGTGAATGGCTTTGTTGTTTGTTTTCAGAGGCTAAATCTTTGAATCTCTTAGGGAGAGATGAAAGGACAGCATTGTATGTGGGAGATAAGTGGTGTCTAAGACCTCCCCCTCTGTTCAGAGATGGTTTTTCAACCTTGACATAGATAGCTTCTCTTACCCCTCTTTCAAACCATCTGTCTTCTCTGTCCAGAATATGCACCTTTTTATCCTCAAAGGAGTGTGCTTTCTCCTTGAGATGAAGGTAAACAGCTGAGTCCAGCCCTGAAGAGTTAGCCCTTCTGTGTTGTGCCATGCGTCTGCTCAGTGGCTGTTTGGTTTCCCCAATATACAAGTCTGTGCATTCCTCACTGCACTGGACTGCATACACCAGATTGTTCTTCTGAGTGTGAGGTGTCCGGTCTTTAGGGTGCACCAGCCTTTGTCTGAGAGTGTTCCCAGGTTTGAAATGTACCGGGATGTTATGTTTGTTGAAGATTCGCCTGAGCTTCTCTGATACACCAGACACATATGGAATGACGATGTTATGTCGTCTGTCCCTCTTTTCTTCCTCTGTCACCCTGTTCTTTCTGGAAACAGCTGAACTTTTCACAAAAGACCAGCTGGGATAACCACAGGTTTTGAGGGCCCCTCTCAGGTGTTTGTGTTCCTTGTCCCTTGCCTGTTGGCTGGTTGGAACATTATCAGCTCTGTGTTGTAGAGTTCTGATAACACCTAGTTTGTGTTCCAGTGGGTGATGTGAGTCAAAAAGGAGGTATTGGTCTGTGTGAGTAGGTTTTCTGTAAACCCCAATATGGAGGCGCCTGTTCTCTCCAATGTGGACATCACAGTCCAAAAAAGGCAAACTCATGTCCTTGACATCCTCTCGAGTGAATTTGATGTTCTTGTCCACTGAGTTAATGTGCTCGGTGAAGGCTTGCACTTCTTGGCTTTGGATTTTTACCCAAGTGTCATCCACATATCTGTACCAATGACTTGGTGTTGTTCCCTTGAAAGAGTTCAGAGCCGTTCTTTCCATGTTCTCCATGTAAAGATTAGCCACAATTGGGGATACTGGTGAGCCCATCGCACATCCATGTTTTTGCCTGTAAAACCTTCCCCTAAATTGAAAATAGGTGGTTTTTAGGCAGAGTTCCAGTAACTGGCATATTTGCTCTGGGGTAAGGGTAGTTCTGTTCCGCAAAGTGTTGTCTTGTAACAACTGCTGTCTCACTGTTTCCACAGCATCCTGAGTTGGAATGCATGTGAACAACGAGGTGACATCGAAGGAATATGAAAGGTTGGCTCGGAAAATGGCGGATTACAGAAACCATCTCAGGTTTAACCTGAGATGCAGACAAAACAGCCTCACATCAGTTAGCCTACGCCTACGATCCACCATGAAAGGCTACAGGACTGACAAAATCCTGGAAAAGGCTCAAAAACAACTGCTGAATGAGAGAGTAAGGCAGGTCAATTTCACCATTGACAGCCTAAAAGTGAAATTTGACAACCTACAGTACAAACTTAGGTCATCACTACCTGAGGATGTCTGTAAGAAAGTCTTAGAATTCACTTTGAAAGCCCAACTTGCCCAGCATAACAAAACGAAAGACAGACAAGCAAAGAAATTTCAGAACTTGCAGTCAAGACATAACACTTCCAAGATGCAATGTCTCACCTGGAGGCAAAAAAGTGGTGACTCAACACAAAATGAGCTACAGAATAGATGGGTTAAGAATCTGTCTGACAGAGTGCTTACCCAGCCGGAGAAGGAGGTTTTAGCTAAAGGATTGAACTTTGCCATGACACCAAAACAAGTCCCAATAGTTGATCTGATAACGGCAACAGAATCAGCTATAAAGAAAAACAACCTAACGGCAACAGAAGGCGAACAGCTCAGGTTGAAAGTGTCGGCAGCTCTCTCCAACGCTAAACCTCCCCCTTCTAACCTCACCTATGAGGAAAGAAAAGCCGTGACATCACTGAGCAAGGATGAAAACATCACAATCTTGCCAGCAGACAAAGGGAGATGCACGGTAATTCTAAACACTAACGATTACCATGACAAGATTCTTTCACTACTCAATGACAGTAACACATATGAATGCCTGAAACGAGACCCAACCAGCGGGTACAAGAGAACAATCATAGAATATCTGCAAAGTTTGCAGAAAGATGGAGCCATTGACCGTTTGCAATACCACCGGTTATACCCACAAGAGTCAATCCCGGGCATCTATGGCCTCCCGAAAATACACAAAGAAGGAGCGCCTCTCAGACCTATTGTCAGCAGCATCAACTCTGTGACATACAACATTGCTAAGTTTGTGGCCAACATCTTAGCACCACTGGTTGGCAAAACGCCACACCACATCCAGAACTCAATGGACTTTGCAAATAAGGTCCGGGACTTGAAACTAGACCCATCCGAAACAATGGTTTCCTTCGATGTCACCTCGTTGTTCACATGCATTCCAACTCAGGATGCTGTGGAAACAGTGAGACAGCAGTTGTTACAAGACAACACTTTGCGGAACAGAACTACCCTTACCCCAGAGCAAATATGCCAGTTACTGGAACTCTGCCTAAAAACCACCTATTTTCAATTTAGGGGAAGGTTTTACAGGCAAAAACATGGATGTGCGATGGGCTCACCAGTATCCCCAATTGTGGCTAATCTTTACATGGAGAACATGGAAAGAACGGCTCTGAACTCTTTCAAGGGAACAACACCAAGTCATTGGTACAGATATGTGGATGACACTTGGGTAAAAATCCAAAGCCAAGAAGTGCAAGCCTTCACCGAGCACATTAACTCAGTGGACAAGAACATCAAATTCACTCGAGAGGATGTCAAGGACATGAGTTTGCCTTTTTTGGACTGTGATGTCCACATTGGAGAGAACAGGCGCCTCCATATTGGGGTTTACAGAAAACCTACTCACACAGACCAATACCTCCTTTTTGACTCACATCACCCACTGGAACACAAACTAGGTGTTATCAGAACTCTACAACACAGAGCTGATAATGTTCCAACCAGCCAACAGGCAAGGGACAAGGAACACAAACACCTGAGAGGGGCCCTCAAAACCTGTGGTTATCCCAGCTGGTCTTTTGTGAAAAGTTCAGCTGTTTCCAGAAAGAACAGGGTGACAGAGGAAGAAAAGAGGGACAGACGACATAACATCGTCATTCCATATGTGTCTGGTGTATCAGAGAAGCTCAGGCGAATCTTCAACAAACACAACATCCCGGTACATTTCAAACCTGGGAACACTCTCAGACAAAGGCTGGTGCACCCTAAAGACCGGACACCTCACACTCAGAAGAACAATCTGGTGTATGCAGTCCAGTGCAGTGAGGAATGCACAGACTTGTATATTGGGGAAACCAAACAGCCACTGAGCAGACGCATGGCACAACACAGAAGGGCTAACTCTTCAGAGCTGGACTCAGCTGTTTACCTGCATCTCAAGGAGAAAGCACACTCCTTTGAGGATAAAAAGGTGCATATTCTGGACAGAGAAGACAGATGGTTTGAAAGAGGGGTAAGAGAAGCTATCTATGTCAAGGTTGAAAAACCATCTCTGAACAGAGGGGGAGGTCTTAGACACCACTTATCTCCCACATACAATGCTGTCCTTTCATCTCTCCCTAAGAGATTCAAAGATTTAGCCTCTGAAAACAAACAACAAAGCCATTCACACATGGCTCAAGGAGCCTCCCAATGACAACAATGGGACACTAACGAGGCTAACGACTGTCGTTGACACCAAAGGGTTGCACCCCACCCCGCCTTAATGGGGGGATCGTTTGCCTCACAATAGAGTGATACCATTCTTGTTTTTGTGGGTTGGTCTCACTCAGGGGATAAATACTTGAACCTAACATCATTGCATTGGACTAGAGCTGTCCTATCTAGTCTGGTTGCGTACGAACTGATGAAGCCTGCTCGGATGAGAGGAGAAACGTCTTCTAAGACAAACTGACGAGGTCCAGTTGCGAACGATTGAATGCCCTAAAGCTTACAATGACCTGGATGAATGAGAATATTCACAGGCAATGTAAGGTGTATTTTTAGCTGCTACAGTCACTTCTATAACCGCTGACTTACAGAGTTTTGCGTGTGAAATTACCAGACCATTATGCTGATTTCATTGTGTGAAAAACGGCACTATGGACAACTCAACTTCACTTATCCCTCTTCCTCTGTCTGCCTCTCTGTTTTTGATGGTCAGAATCCTACCCAGGTTGGCACGGCGCTGCAGGTCTTCTATAACCTGGGCATTCTAAGAGAGACCATCAGCTCTGTAGTCAGGAATTACAGGACCACCATTCAGGACAACATCACTAGTGCTCTGGACATCAAGGGCCTGACCCAGTCAGCCAACCCAAAAGGTAACACCCATAAGGTGCTTATATACACACAGAGACTTTCATTTCTAAAACATTAAAGACAATGTCATTTTATGATTTTAAAATAGATTATTATACCATATCAACAGAGAATTGTCATTTCTGGCTGGAGGGCATTTGTTATTTTTATGGCTCTGATTAAGCAGCCACATCATTGTTTTAATTAATACACACAGTGCTTTCAGATAACCCCCCTAATTGTTCCCTTGGCATTTTTTATTTTTTAAGGGTTACACTACCAGTCAAATGTTCGGAGACACCTTCTCACTCAATGGGTTTTCTTTATTTTTTATTACTTTCTACATGCTAGATCCATACTGATGACATCACAACCATGAAGGTCCACATATGGTGTTATGTTGTAAACAAAAAGGGTTAAACAAACCAGAATATGTTTTATAGTTTTGATTCTTCGAAGTAGCCACCTCTTGCTTTGTTGACAGCTTTGCACACTCTTGGCATTCTCTCTCTCAGCTTCATGAGGCAGTCACCTGAAATGTTTTTTAATGAACAGGTGTGCCATGTCAAGAGTTAATTTGTGGAATGTCTTGCCTTCTTATTGTGTTAAGTAATGATGTGACACCATCAGTTGTGTTGTGCAGAAGTAGGGTTGGTACACAGTTAACAGCCCTATTTAAGTACTAATCCATATTATGGCAAGAACCACTCAGCTAAGAAAAGAGAAATGACAGTCAATCATAACTCTAAGACATGAAGGTCAGTCGATCCAGAAGATTTCAAGAACTTTGAACGTATCTTCAAGTGCAGTTGCAAAACCCATCAAACGCTATGATGAAACTGGCTCTCATGAGGACTGTCCCAGGAAAGCAAGACCAAGAGTTGCCTCTGCCGCAGAGGATAAGTTCATCAGGGTTACCAGCCTCAGAAACTGTAAATTAACAGCACCTCAGATTAGAGCCTACATAAATGCTTCACAGAGTTGAATGCTTCACCATTGCTCAGCACCTCTGGGAGCTCCTTCAGGACTGCTGGAAAACCATTGCAGGTGACTGCCTCATGAAGCTGATTGAGAGAATGCCAAGAGTGTACAAAGCTGTCATCAAAGCAAAAGGTGGCTACTTCGAAGAATCCGAAATATCAAACATATTACATATACACTTAAAATATATTTCAACACATGCATCATTTCCTCCTGTTTGAGTAATGTTTGATAAAAACTAAAGTGAGCAGCTGTTTTTGAAAATTATTAGCCTTTTTAAAAGATGAATCTATTTATTTGTGAGGTTTTTTGTTTTTTTTTAGATTTACTTCTTCAGAAGGAACCAATGTGTTTGTAGCTAAAAACCACAGATAGAAAGTCAGAACACACTGAGAGATGGACTAACACATTGCTGGATTGGGTCTTTTCATTTGATGACACTAAGAAACATATAGAATAACACCAAACTTTTACTTCAATAAAATGTGAAATTAGCAATTGAATGAATGCATTGGTCTGTTATGGTCATCTGTTTTCTTCTTATGTCCCAGCCAAATAAACAAAAACCTTACTCGTACTGAATTTCTTCCCCTAGGTGCACCAGGCAGAGCTGTGCTGCCGACACCAGGCAACACTGCAGCTTTCCGTGCTGCTTTGTGGACCAACCTGGAGAAACTGATGGACCAGATTTGTGCTGCGTGCCGACAGGTATGCAGCTACCTGAGACCACAAAGTATTGGTAATCATCCATTAAATCGATAGATAAAGACCAAGGCAATCAGCAGGACATCTTAATTAGGTATGAAGTTTTCTTTGCTGTATATTTTCCAGGTGCAACATCTGCAGAAGGTCTTGATGAAGAAGAGAGACCCTGTCACTCATGTGTGCTTCATCGATGATATTATCAAGGTGAGTTTTTAGAGTATTTAGGACCTAAAATACCATACTTAGACAGATAAGAGAATTGTGCAGCGATGAGTCTGCTGCAGAGTCCAGAGCGACAGAGTCCAAGTAGTGACTGATCGAGGTTCCTTGGCTGAGAGCAGATGAACAGGGTGCAGCCAAGAACAGGGAAGAATTTGGAGACCTGAGCACAGACAAACAGGAGAGTAGGAAGGTACTGGTTGAAACCCTAGTGCTTAAATACTGTATAGGCAGGTGAGCCTTGATTGCTTGACGATGGACGAGAGGAGGCTGGGCTCAACTTGTTGGCCACGCCCTGCAGTAACACAGACTTGGACTTTAGAGACAGGGGAGAGACAGGACACAAAAGGAGGGAAAAAACACAGGAGACCAAAGGGAAAAAAGAAGGATAGACTGCAGATGTCTACGCAGTTATAGCCGCAATCAAGACAACAGTAATAAGGCTCCAATCTGGCCACATAGCTAGAACCTTTTCTTGGTCTATAAAGGCAGGGTAGTGCAATTTGTGATGAAATTAGGACATTATGAAATTAGTTTCACATTTTTTTTAGTTTAAAAGTTACATTTTTTGTAAATGGGAAGATAATTCTGTTCAGATGAGAGCAAAAAAGCTAGCAAGAAGGAAAGAAAGAAAATTAGCAGGCTACCTCTTACTTAAAGAGTAGTAGTGGGACTTTTAACTGTTACCATGGCAGCCATTAACACAATATCATGCACTTCATCAGCATCTCTCTTACCTCTGCCAAAACCTAGATGTACAAATCGGATGTAGCAATTCACATTGTTTCTATGGAAACAAAGATCTCACCAATTACCCAGAGATGGAGGTGTGAATTAGAGACCTAATGATACATCTAAATGCAAGGATCCTCAGCAGTACAGCTGTACTACCATTCGTCATGAGAGTGCCATATCAGTTGCATCAAAATAATTATAACAAATGCTTTTAATATTACAAAGAGAATGAGAAGGAGAAAAATTCAGACACCTGAGATGTGGATTGTGACAAATCAGCTGTAACTCATCCTGAAGAAAATAATATTTTATGTAATATAATCACTTGTGTAGTAGAGCTTAAACTCTTTCATTCAGAAATAGCTGTTATACCCAGGGCTTTTTTTCTGAGTAGTTACACAGGTTAGTATGCTCTCTTGCATTTGTTATGCCTGTACACCGGCAACAGCCGTGGCCAGAGGCATTATATTTTTGGATTGTCAGTCGTCCATCCCTCCATCCCTTTCTCATGAACGTGGTATATCAGGAACGCCTTGAGGGAATTTCTCTCTTTCTTCTTCAATTTTTGGCACAAATGTTCACTTTGTGAAATTTTCGTCATCTGAGCTTGAAGAATGCCAGACCGACTGAACACACTCTGACTTCTACCTGGAGTGATCTCACCTGGAGTGAGGCTTTTTTTTGGGCAGAGACTGATTTATAATAATGTGTCAATGTAAGAGTTGTTGTTGCATAAACTTTTGTTTAAACTATTGTTGTGAAATTAACGGACCGCAAAGTTTTGTTTTTTCTGCTTTGAAATATTCCAATCATTGTGCCTTCTTCGTTGTGTGCTTAACCCTATAATGCCTGACCCAAGAAATAATGGACAGAAAATTCTATTTTTTTTGAATTTGAAGACTTTATTTGACCCTTTAAGTTAATTTAAACACAATACTTGTGCTCAAAAAGAGGATTCATTCTAATCTAACCTCTCAACCCCCCCCATTCTGTCTTTAAATCTGCAAACTTGGTCTTCTTCCTTTCATAAGCTGCCTCCACTGAATTTTCCCAAGGGACTGTTAACTCAATAAAATACACAGTCTTTTTACTCATGGACCATAAGACAATGTCCGGCCTCTTAAACTACTATAAACTATTTCCTGGGGCACAACTAGCTTTCCTCCCAAGTCGACCTGCATTTGCCAATCATCAGCCCCTACCAGGCAGCCACCAACCTGCCTTTTAAAAAAAAAAATTATGATGATGATTTATGAATTGATGATTGTACAGAGTTATGAGTGTGCGGTTGCTGTTTTTTGTTTTTCAAAAAAAAAAAAAAAAATTAGCAAATATGTGTTTTGTTTGTATCGTTTTGAGCAAAGTTTTTACTATATGGTAATGCAAAACATTTCAGAAATGCATGTATCAAATACAATACCCACGGCATTATAGGGTTAAGCATGTTGCATTGTAAATTTTGGGTCCTTTGCTATCAGTCTTTGCTTGTCTTTTCTGCCACTGCGTAAAGCTGCATTTTATTGCTTGAAGGACCAAATCCATGGCTGATGAACTGAAGTTTGCATTTGGCGTCTGAGTAATAAAAGAGATAGTTACTGTAACTCTTTGTGGCGGTTAAGATGTATTTTTGCTTCCCCTGATTGCTGTACTCTCTGTCACTCTCTCCTTTATAAAGTCACTGCATCCATCTGCAATCTTTTATGCAGTGTTGCATCCACTCTGCAAGAAGAACGCTACCCCAGGTCCTTCATTCCATCAGCTGTCAGAGTGTTGAACTCCCACTCTCATCGAGTACATATTAGCACATAATAGTATTCTACTGTAACACATACATATTTATTTCTGTGCATTAGCATTAATGATGTAGTCACTTTATCCACCATGTGTAATTTTGTGTATAGTCTGTGAAATTCTACAGAATTCTTGGCAGTATATTTTTATGGTATTTTTTTTATAGTTCTTTGCAGCAATATATGCTTTTTATATATACTTATATATATATTTTTTTTTACATGTCTTTTTCTTTTAATAGTCCTGTGTATAAAATGTAAACATATGTAGTTTAGCTTTTTTTGTATTTTGTATTTCTCTTTTTCTGTTGCTATTCTTTTTTTCCAACTGTCATTACCTGCTGCCTGTAATAGACAAATTTCCCCGGCAGGGGATTAATAAAGTATCTTAGGCCAGACAGCTGGACAGCAGAGCTCTGACAGATTTCTCTAATGGTGGATTAGAGGAAAATATACAAACATACATGTCTAATCCCATTAGATGATTTGAGTTTGGTCTGTCTAATATCAAGCAGAAAGTGCATTGATAATGATATATGATATGTGGTGGTGATGATCTTTGTGATGCACAACCACAAAGTACTGCAATCCGATAATCAGTGTGTTTTTCTTCTGTCTACTTGATGACAGGATGGTCAGTCTGATATCCTCTACACCTTCTGGAATGACGTAACCAACACACTTAGTGAGGACTTTCACAATGCAACTGAAGGTAAAACTGGTCCTTTTCTTTCCCCTTTCTTCTCCATACAACTACAAGTTTAAGAGGATGGTTTCATCTTAAATATCAAAGCTGCAAATTCAGGGCAAATATGCCTTACTTAAAGTAAGATAAGATACAACTTTAGAATAAAAAGAATAAAAGTGAGACATAGAAAAAGAACTAGTTAATTTAAACACAATATACTTGAGCTCAAAAAGAGGATTCATTCTCAGTGAAGAACCTTGGACCCCTAATCTGCCTCTATACATGCCAAAGAGCAGTGATTCCTAACACGTCTCTGGGGGTCATCAGGTGGATACCTCCCTTCAACAGTGTTTCGCTTCTTAGTCCCACTACACCTCCAGGTGGCTAGGTGGTGAACTCCGGCATCCAAGAGTCACCCCCCCTAGTGCCAGTTCACACTGCTCCTACACAATCCAAACAGCACTGCCACGTTCAACTGACCCAGGCCTGATTAGAAGATGCTCCAGGTAGTGGCCAGTACCGATGCTACCATTTAGCTAATGCTAATGCTAACTGCTAAGAGGAACAGAAGACAATACAGTTCCGATGCTACCATTTAGCTAATGCTAAATGCTAATCGCTACCTGCTAAGAGGAACAGAAGAAGACAATACAGCTAGATTCACCTATAATGTTAATGTTAACTGCTAGATGCCAATACTAACTGCTAAGATACTATCATACTACCACCGTTTTAGCTATTGTTAGCTGCTACAATGCTAGCACAGGCCTAGATGCGACATGTAACTGCCAATTGCCGCACTACCATCATCTACCCCTGCCTCTCACCAACTGCACCAAAAAAAGCGGGATGGGAATACAAACCCTGGTTCGGGTAGGGGGGTAGAAAGTAAAGAGGTAGAGTCAAAGATTAAAGTAGGGATTGGATACAAACCCATGTTCGGGTAGGGGGTAGAAAGTTAAGAGGGTGCTGAAGGTGGAGGCCTAAACCACAGACTAGATTTAACAGCCTCTTCTAACATTTCCTTCAAGAAGCAACAAACCCTAACAAGCAAAACAGGAAAACAGCCAAATAAGAACAAAACAAGCCAACTCTGTATCTTACAACGCAAACTCACCTGAACAGGCAACATGGTCCCAAAGAGAGACTCTAGCTGGCCACACCCCCACCTTATCTACACTTCCTCTTCCTGGATCTCTTCCTATTGGGAGAGCGAGAAGATGGGACGGGGAAAGTAGAGCAGAGGAGAGGTGTCTTTTTCAGACTTTAAAAAGAATAAAAAAGGATACAGAATCAAATCAGCTGTATATGTGTACATTATATACAACAGTTCACTCAGCCCCCCACCCCCCCACCCCCCCCCCCACACACACACACACACACACACACACACTAATTGAAAGTAGCACAAAGACAACATATCAAATGAAATGAAATTGAAATTGTTGTTCTATTCCAACTACAGCATTCAAGCATGAATTACAACTGGCACACAGAAAGGCATGCGACAGGACCCTCAATGACAAAACCAAGTCTTAACCTTCAAAATGTCATTTGAAGTTGTAAGGACTGGCCAAGATGCCCTCACTTCTTTTCATTCATTGTCTTCACTGTGTTGGTTTAAAAACTTCCAGTCTTACTAGTATACACACACACTCGAACTACCAAAAGCCTGAGACAGATGTTTCTGGTTGGACTATAGCCACATCATTTAGACTAAATATATGTACATTTTATACAGAACTATAAAAAATATAAAAAAATATATATATTGTCACAAAAGAACTATAAAAAATATTTCCATAAAAAATATACTGCCAAAAATTAGACAAGAATTTAGTCCAGTGTTAACTCTATTGCACAGTAATAAATAACTGTCACAGAGGAAAAAATTATGTATGTATGTATGTATATATATGTATATATATATATATATATATAGGTTGAGTACTTCAAGAGAATGAAAAAGTAATATTGCACAGATATTTCATGTATGTTATTGCGGGCTGGTGTAAACATAAATCACACATTAGTGCAAAGCCACTCTGAATATGGACCCAGTGCTACATTAAACTATGCTGGAGTTGAACACTCTGATAGCTTTTGGTATGAAGGACCTGCAGTCTTCATAATAGCAATGTCATTCTGGGAGTTAAGATTGGCATCAGTAATAACACCCAAGTTTGCTCACTGTCAGAGAAAAAGATAAATAAGATCTCCTGCCTTTGTACTTTTGGATTTACTATCAGAATATAATTTTTTTCTTTGTCAAGTTGTAGAAAGATTTGAGAGATCCAGTGGTTGATGTCATCAATGCATCTGACAAGCTTATTTACAGGACTCATGCTGTCTAAGGAAAGTCAGATGTACAGCTGTCTATCATCAGCACGTCAAATTTTCAGGTCTGTTTTTTATAAAAGCATGATCAACAGTGTAAGAAGTGGTACTCCAGTCCAACAGTATTAGAACACAAAGTTGGTTTGCATTGCTGTTGATTTTAAGATCATTGACTATTTTAACAAGAGCTGTTTCAGTGCTATGATTCACTCTAGAACCCAACTGGTACACATCATACAGGTTGTGGAAGGTTATTTAACAGTGCAGTTGTTTTTAGACAACCCTTTCAAGAATTTTACTAATGACAGGAAAGTTGGAGATTTGTCTCTAAATAAGGGTCTGAATTACTCTTATTCAGTAACGGAGTGACAAAAGCATGGTTGAGGAACTGGGGAAAACACTGGACTGTAGGGAGGCATTAATTAATTGATCTGGTTGGATTTATCAGTTTGTCAGTTGTGGGGAACAAAAAGCGAGTGTTATTTTCAATGTCATTTGTCATCTGTCAGATGTGATACTGTCTTGAAGTAGGACACACTTGTCATTAGAGTGTGTTTTCATTTTTTGATGCAGTGACTCTCCCTGCTAATACAAATATGACAGAATTGTTATCATATAAACTTGACTGCATAGAGGCGTCAGTCTTTTTTCAATTAATTGTACAGCCCCAGTTAATGAAGTGAATTTAAGAGAGACTGTCAGAGCCACATTTGAAGCCCATAATAAATTTAACAAAATGTTACAAAATGTGGCTGCTGAGGTAGAGGCTGTTTGAAGATGTAGTATTTGTGAGATGTTTCCACTGGAACTTTTATGTTGTTACATGCCACAGTGCAGTAGAATTCAATGAAGCTGTATTCAGTGCACACGAAACCATTAAATGGAAGCCCATGGGGGCCTAAAAAAATTGTAAAAAAAATCCATTACAGTACTATAATTTTCCCCTTATTATGTGTTATTTTGGTCAAAACTAAATGAAAATGCAATAATCCAATTTTCATTTTAATTTTCACATACCTAAATAGGTGTTGGATCACCATATTAAAATGAAAATTAAAAAATAACATGGTCTAAACTGGACAAAATCAAAGCAAGCATTTTAGCAACTCTCCACTGATGAAGTAGTGCGCTCCTGAGAGAATCTGGTTTTACACCTATGAAATTATGCAAGATATAGAAATAATGAGATGACAAGTGTTATGTAACATGATTTTGTGTAGTAGTGTTTTAATTACAATTACATTATTCTCAAACTTGCCAGTTTTTGGTTTGTTGACACTGCTGCTTGCACGTTGTACAGCTGTTTACTGGGGTAACCACTGGTATTTAGATCTTGGAGTAGTGTGCTGATTGGAACAGGAGAGCAAGGCAGCCACACATGCAGCTATGATGCACAAATTCAACAGGGGTCCTACAGCCTCACCTGTAAGAAAAGAAAGCATAACAAAATTCTTGTTCTCTTCAGTGTTTTTTTTTTTTTACTTGTATGAATTTTGGTTTGATAACATTGTGTTATTTTAAGATTTTAGTTAATTTAAACACAAGATACTTGTGCTCAAAAAGAGGATTCATTCTCAGTGAAGAACCTTGGAGCTCTGTCAATTGCTAGCTACCAATACTAACTGCTAAGATACTATCATACTCTCACCGCTTTAGCTATTGTTAGCTGCTACAATGCTACCACAGGCCTAGATGCCACATGTAACTGCCGATTGCCACACTACCATCATCTACCCCTGCCTCTCACCAACTGCACCAAGAAAAAGCGGGGTGGGAATACAGACCCTTGTTCGGGTAGGGGGTGGAATATTTAGAGGGTGCTGAAGGTGGAGGCCTAAACCACAGACTAGATTTAACAGCCTCTTCTAACATTTCCTTCAAGAAGCAGCAAACCCTACCATTTCCTTCAAAAAGCAAACAAAGCAGGAAAACAAACCCTAACATTTCCTTCAAGAAGCAAACAAAACAGGAAAACAACCAAAAAGATCAAAAAACAAGCCAACTCTGTATCTTACCACGCAAACTCACCTGAACAGGCCACATGGTCCCAAAGAGAGACTCTAGCTGGCCACACCCCCACCTTATCTAAACGTCCTGGTTCTCTTCCTATTGGCAGAGCGAGAAGATGGGGCGGGGAAAGCAGAGCAGAGGAGAGGTGTCTTGTTCAGACTTTAACCTCTTCTCTTGCCGGGTTAGGCATGCATGTCCTCTGCCCCCCCCCCCCCCCCCCCCCCCCCTCACTGTCCCTATTTCACCCCCCAACTACTGTTATTTCTCCTGATCCATATCCACTGACTAGACCTAGCAGCCTCATCTGACATCTCCCTCACTGTCTTTCTTAAATTTTGCCCATGCACTCCCAGCTCCCTCAACAGTGAAACAGCTGACCCTGCATCAAAACCTCTACACCCCACTTCAACCGGACAGACCCTGGTCTTCCATCCCCTCTGCTCAGATTCTGTCTTTAAATCTGCATACTTAGTCTTCTTCCTTTCATAAGCTGCCTCCACTGAAATTTTCCCAAGGGACTGTTAACTCAATAAAATACACAGTCTTTTTACTCATGGACCATAAGACAATGTCTGGCCTCAAGATTAAATAGGTCATATTTAGATCTGTTTTTACTGTAGTAGTGAAATCATACTTACATTTTCATTTGCAGACAGATCAGTTCATTTATTTTCATACTAATGAAGAACAAGAGCTCATAAACAACAGAATAGCAACAAAACACAATGTTTTAATGTCAAAGCTTTGTGACTTAAGGATCTATCTTAACCCAAATCATTATGTTTTCCTAAAACCTAACCAATTTGTTTTGTTGCCTGAACATATCCAAACTGCAACAGAAAACTGAACATAAAAACATTTTCTGAAAATAATAAGTGAACCAAGCCTAAAAACAAGTATATTAAATTCCACGGTGTACACAAACTGCCTTCATGGACCTTGTCACTTTTTACTCAGTTGCAGTGACAATCATGGAGGAACATTACCATCACAATCATATCAGATAAACCTCAGATAGGTGGTTATGCTTTCTGTCAAGTTTTTTGTATTTAGAAAGTACAAGAGATTTAGGGGAAATATTTAAAGGACAGCTGGAGAGAAGAATCCCCGGGGAAAATACTACGTTGGGTCATTAAAGCTGCACATACTGTGCAGAAAAAACTGTGAAGAAAAAGTTTACGGACATTAAGCCAGGTTGCTAGGCTAAAAAAGTGGGATGGGATTAATTTCTTACCGTTGTAATTGTGGATATAACTTGATACACGACTTGAACCTGTTCTCCCGTTTGCTGGTGGGTGCTGGCGAAAGTGTGTTGGTGACATTTATCTGTAGTAAATCTTGCAGGTGTCACAAAAAATGGGCAATTAATACAGAGTAAATCACTTCCTAAGTAAAGACTTGTCTTGATGAGAGGACTCACTGATTGCATTTCCATTTTAGTATTGTCTACTGCAGTGTCTTGGAATTATTATTATTATTGTTGTTATTATTTCAGCAATGTTTCCTGATCCCCTGTGATACTGGTGTGACAGTCATTAAACCAATCTTACTGAAAAGAATACCATTAAATGCATAGAGGGACATCACACATTTTAATCATGAGAACAAATACTAATAAATTAACATTTTGTCAATATTGGCAATAAATTGCTGAACCTCTGAAGCTAACTAACAAAGTCTGATTAACATTATCTAAAACAGATGAAAATGGACAGTATGCATCTTCCCACCCAAAAAAAAAAGAAAATATCCTGTGTGAGTCTAATGTTAGCTCAGGTGCTCTTGTACAGGCTTGGAGGGATACAGCAATTGTTGAGACTGATGTTTTTTATTTTGCATCCACTCATGCCAGAATTGTTTTTCTGCTATTGCTTAAGTTCAACATGAAAACAAACATACAGAGTGTCCATCCCAAAGTTATGTCAGTGATTGAATCACAGAGACATCAATAGAAGAAATTCAGTATTTCCAGGCTAAATGTTTCTTAGTTTGAAACTGGTTGTAATGATTGTTGTTTCACCTCCTTAATCATCCCTCTCTTGTTTCTCATTTTACCAGTGTCTTTCTACAGTCAATTATGAAGCATAAATACAACAAAAAAGTTGAAAAAGAGAGAGAGAAAAAGAGTGAATAGTGTGTATATGAGTGAATTTTACTAAGAGTAAGTAAAACAAATGGTAAGTAAAACAAAATACTTAATTATGCTAACAATAACATCTTTCTCATGCACACGAACTCACGGATCATATGGAGAGGTTTCAATAGACTTTTCTGATTACAGTGAATAACAAAGTGGGAACAGGAGAGGTGAGTTTGGCTGCTACCATAGAACTCCACTGATGTAAAAACAAATCAACAACAACCATTTATGCCATCTTGCAACACCAAATTTGCATGAATGCGCAGCTGGAAAATATTCATAAACAAATGCCATATTTGTTTGCAGCATATAGCTAAAAGAAAAAAAAAGGCTTTTAGGAAATTCTTCAAAAACCTTTTTGTAAAATGAAACTATGTATTTGTGAGCCATTTTAAAAAAGATTTACATCTCCAGTAGGGACCAGTGGGTCCTCTAAAGATTTTTCAGCACTTCATTCCTTTAACACTGTAAGATTCAATTAAAAAAAAAAGGTAAAAAGGGATGTTGTCTTTTTTTTATATACATTCTTCATCCTTGTCAAAACCTGGTTTCTGTATTACCCACAATGCAACCTGACTGCCATCAGTTTGGTCAGAGATTTAGGGGTGTAGTGACTTATGTAGCCTGGAGCCTCTAACCTGCAGCAGAGATGATGTAAACTCACTTCTTTCTAATCCCTAGATTTTTTCAATTTCAAAGGTGTAGTCTTCAGCCCCAACTAATGCTGATCACTTCACCCCAGCATCATTTTAACATCACAAACCTACTTTTTGCATGACTCCATTACTTATGTCAACATATACTTCATCATTACATTTGTGCAATTTATTCTCTCTCTCTCTCTCTATATATATATATATATATATATATATATATACACACACACACACACACACACAAATACACACACACACACACACAAAAGTTTGTACTTTTTGACTGGTCCACAATTTACTATTAATTTTGTTTGTAAATTGAATGAGGGGGCTATCCTTCATGAGAAATTGTCTAGTGGCTATATGATAAGATACAGTCAGAGGTTTAAAATGTTCTGTTACAGCTGTAAAAAACTAAATAAGACACCATTCTTTCTGTCTGACTAAGCTTACTCAATGCTTAACTCAATTATCATATGTAAAAAAAAAAATGTTTCCTCACTGTCTGTGCTGCCTGTGTCTCTTTTTTATCTCTGTCTAGCCTCGTCTTTCCTGAAGCAGGCATTTGAAGGAGAGTATCCTAAGTTGTTGCGGCTGTACAATGAGCTGTGGCGCCGCCTGCAGCAGTACAGTGCTACCCTGCAAGGAGTGCTAACAAGCAGCGGAGGGGTGGATCCATCTCTCGACATCACCGCCACAGAGACAGACAGTCAAGATCTCTTCATTCATTGCAAACAGGACTACAAGTGAGAAGACACAGACAGTAACACAGTCAAAGTCACTTGAGGGTGTGATGACACCCCCTGGTGGAAAAGTTTATTTTGGATCATACTGTATTTGTATTTTGTTTGTTTAGATTAACACTTTAATTACAAGTTCAGTTACAAATGAACAAGCACTTCTAATGTTAATTTTGTGAGCTATTTCTCTTGCAACACAGTCTATTTTGGTCTGGTTTTAGTTTTTGTAAAGTCAAAATGTTGGGTCATTAAAATAGCTTGTAGTGAAAGAGAGAAAGGAGCAGTGAATGTCTCTATCTGCAAAGCTACCGTAACCATGTTACTAATGATGGTTTTTCAAACATTTCTTGTCTGTAAATATCATTTGAACATATCAATTGTGTATGTTTTCGTATCCATCTATTTGTGTGCATAAAGCCCAGAGAAGGCTCTGAAGAACTCTTTGCAGCCGTATGAGGCAGCCTACCTCTCCAAGTCCCTCTCTCGCCTGTTTGATCCTATCAACCTTGTGTTTCCTATGAGTGGCCGCAATCCGCCCCCTAATGATGAGCTGGACAGCATCATCAAGACCATCAGCAGGCAAGTAATTAACAGTTACAGTGACAAAATCATTCATTGCTGCCTCTGCCACTTCTTGTTGGTTGCAGTGTGCCATTATGTCTGAATGCTATTGATTTATCCCACAAGGCATTTCAGTTGCTGGATGTGTGTCGTCAGTTTCTCCCTAACCATCAGATACATGCATATTTGTTACTCATTCTTAAAAAACAGATGGAATGAATCACTATTGATATCATTATCCACCTACACTACAGTTTAACAACCTAAATTATCTTAATGGAATGGAAAATCTGTCTTGTTTATTTGTTTACAGTGAGCTGAATGTAGCATCAGTCGATCCAAACCTTTCTCTGGCTGTGGCAAAGAATGCTGCCAAGACTGTACAACTCTTCTGTGTCAAGTCAGAACAGCTGGTGTGTACAGCAATGTCTGTGTGTTTCTGTTGTCACTTTTATTTCTATGTTCTGAACAAACCATGTAGCACAACAAAAATACGTACACATGTTGATAGCACTGCAAACTGTCATATGCTTCAGCTCTCTAGCTTATTTATATGTCATGTAACAACCATGTGACAAGTATGTGTGCGTGGGCTTCACATGTGATACTGTATCTTCCTGTCTAACAGCTGAATTAGTTCTATCTTTCTTTCGGCTGTCTTGGCTTGAAAGTGGCTAAATATGCCACAACCTGGCTGAGAGTAAGTTTGGGCTTTTAGGCAAGGGCAAAATGGTTAAGGAAAGGGGTGTGCTAGATTTATCATACAAGAAAAAACAAGAACATCATTGCAAAAAGGATTAAGTTATTATTTAATCTTAATTATCTCATTTTCAGAATCATTGGAAGCCAAATTGAATTTAATGAAACTGAAAAAAATGTCGTCAATCACCAGCCCTAATGGATAGATAAACTATAGTAACTATCAGTATAACAAAAAACAACTGTGATTTAGTACAAATGGTTCTGCTGTGTATATCCTGTCGATATGCCATGCACTGCCTCCCTGTGTGTCTGTTTGTCCAGGTTTACTTGTCAATCAGTCATACCTCCCTCTGTCTGCAGTTGTGTACTCAGGGTGATGCCAGTCAGGTCATTGGTCCATTAACAGAGGGCCAGAGGAGGAACGTTGCTGTGGTCAACTCCCTCTACCATCTGCAGCAGGGCGTCTCAAAGGTAGGAGGCTTTTTTTATTGTTACGATAAGATGGAACTTTATTGATCCCATGCCAGGGGAATTAAGATGTTATAGGCAGCAATTTTTAAAAAATTGTATTTTACAAAATGAAATCAGCTATATATGTACATTATTTACAAAAATAGTATAAAAATAATATTGCCAATGGAATTTTTTTGAATTGCACATGGTAAGATATGGATAATAATATACAGTGTTTTGTACTATTGCACAGTAGAAAAAAATATAACACAGTCGAAAAAATATATAAGCGCAGTGAAAAATATTAAATATTGCACAAGATATTTGCACAGACACAGTGGATACGAGCAAATAAATAAATAAGCAAACAGGTTTCTGATGTTGTGATATGAAACAACATCAACACAGTGCTATGTTAAATGATGTAGGAGTTTAACAGTCTGACAGCCATTGAAATAAAAGGACCTGTGGTAGCAGTGATTTCAGCAGTCCGTTGCTAAAGGAGTTGCTTCAGGCCCCTACTGTCTCTTGCAAGGGGTGAGAGGGGTTGTCCATGATTGATGTCTACTTGGCTAACATCCTCCCTCACCCACCTCCTCGATGATGTCCAGAGGGCAGTCTAGGACAGAGTCAGCTCTCCTGACCATTTTCAGTCTTTTTCTGTCCTTCTCAGAGCTCCCACAACCCCACAGACCACTGCATAGAAGACTGCAGATGCCACCACAGCGTCATAAAATGTCCTTAACAGTGTCCTACACACTCCAAAGGACCTCAGTCTTCTCAGCAGATGTAGTTGACTTTGGCCCTTATTGTTCAGGGCATATGTGTTGTTAGCCCAGCCCAGTTTGTGATGGAGGTGAACACCTAGGTATTTGTACTCACCCACAATCTCAATATCCAAAGCCTGGATGTTCGCTGGTGCAGTCTGTAGCACCTTCCTGCAGAAGTCTGTCACCATCTCCTTTGTCTTGCTGCGCTTATGTGCAGGTGGTTCAGTCCACACCATTTGACAAATCTGGTGATGACAGATATTCGTCCTCCAGTGTCCTAAACATTAAATCCTTACATCTCTCCTACAACTTCCTACATCTTCCCCTGGAGCCACAAAGGTAAACAAAACCTTTTTTTTTTGTCATTTGCACATTAACATTTGGCATTTTTAATTTTAGGTTTCCCAGTTTCTATTTGGAGTGGATGATGTCTAGGATGATCATGTGTTGAATACAGAGCTGAAGTCTACAAAAGAAGATCTTGCATCTGTCTCTGGGTAGTCGAGGTGTTGCAGGATGTAGTCCAGTCCCATGTTGGCGTCCTTTAATATTGTGTAGCAGTGGTCTAGTGTATTACTGTCCCTTGCAGGACACTTAATGTGCTATTGTGGCAATTTGTTGAAGTCCCCAAGCGGGGGGTCTGGATGTGTCTGGTCAGCCAGATGTTGTAGAGCCTTAAATGTACAATATAGTAGAATAATGCTGAAATTAGTAATAAAAGGTATAATTTCTACTTCAGCAGGACTCATGTAGTTGAATGTACCACCAGAAGGACGGACCTCCTGTTGCGTTCCGTGGAGCACTTGGTCACTCTGAGGCTTTGTCTGAATGTCCTCCTCTGGCTGACAAGAATGCGACAAAGAGGGTGGGAGACCCCCATGATGCAGATGAGTTTTGACAACATCCTTCTCTCTGTGACTATGTGCAGAGAGTCCAGCTCCACCCCCAGGACTGGCCTGACCTTTTGAATCAGTTTGTTGAGTCTATTGGTGTCAGCCACCCTCAGGCTTCTTCCTCAGCAGACTACAGCTTAGAAAAAGATGGTAGCCACCACAGACTCATAAACATCCGTAGCATCGTGCAGACATTGAACCACTGGAGCCTCCTCTGCCTAATCTGGCCCTTTTTATAGAGAGCCGCAGAACTCCTGGCTCAGTCCAGTTTGCTGTTCAGGTGGACACCCAGGTATCTGTCCTTCTGTCCCGCGCAGGGCTCTAATGAAGAGTCCTCAGAGACCTTGTGTGCACATGCTTGGGGCATCCTATCAAGTAGTCCATAATCCAGGACACCAGAGGAGCATCCACATGCATGACATTTATCTTCTTCCTCAGTAGTGCAGGCAGAGTTGTGTTCAAGGCCCTGGAAAAGAACACAATTCTGGTTGCACTGCCTGGCCTGTCCAAGTGGGTGTAGGCAAAGTGGAGCAGGTATATGATGGCATCATTCACTCTGACATTCGGCTGGTAGGCAAACTCGAGGGGGTCCAATGAGGGCTTGGCCAGTGGCTGGAAGGAAACCAGGACCAGTCTTTTAAAAGCCTTTATCATGTGTGAGTCAGTACTACCAGCCTGTAGTCACTGGCAGCACTGGGGCAGGACTTCTTAGGTACAGGAACTAGGCAGGATGTCTTCCACAACACTGGGACCTTCTCCAGACGTAAGCTAAGGTTAATGAGGTACTAGAATATGACACAGAAATGGGGGAGGACAGTCTCATCTGGTTTGCTCCTCCTGTCTGCATCTCCTTACGAATCTGATACGGAGCTGCTGCTCCTCCAACAAGTTCAGAAAAACTTTCCAGCTCAGTGAAAAGTGGAGAAAAAGTCTGCCCAGTGGATTTACTGATGTTAAACGGTTCTTCCTGTCTGCATTGTATTGGAGAGGGACCGCTCACAACGCGACTAACTAAACAAAACCAAAGGAAGTACAAGAGAGCGCAGCACCAAAGCAGCCATCCGCAGTGCAATCTTGGATCTAGTACAACCCATTTTGAGTTTCATATTTGGCTTTCCCCTTTCCCTTTTCATATTTCCAGTGGTATTTTCAATCTCATCTTTACAATTTAACCTTTTAGTTTAAGTACTTCTATTTAAGTTTTTGCATTTTAATTTTCACTGTCTCTTTCTAATTAGCATTTTTCATTTCAAGTCTGTTTTTAGTTTTCAATTTGAACTTAATTATCACCAACGACTGCTGCGGGGAAATACGTATCTTTACAGACTGATTGGATCTGAGAGGAATCTTCTCAACAACTTAAACTGGCTAATTAAGTGTTTCATAGTTCACATTGCCATCTTATTTTTATATTCCCTCAGACATTTTAAATTTCCCCTAAAAATTACATAACGAGGTGCATATCTGAAAGGGATCTGTTTTCTAGCTTTGTGTACGATTGGACTTCTACCTTTCTATTGCACAAAGATGTTATGTGAACACACAGACACATACGTGAAATGAACTAAATTAAAGAGGGATAAAAGGAAAAGTAGTTAGGGTGAAGTGTGATTACCTTCCTCAGTTAAAGATGTATATATATACCACAGGTCTGTCTCCGGGCAGCAGCACGGGTCTACACAGCGCAATCAGCTGTTCGCACATGTAAACAATGCTCCCACTGCTGCCGTCGGCAAAGTTCCCAGTTACAAAGAGTAGGGAAAGTAGAAGAAAAACGCTGAGAAGGGTAGCAAAGTTAAGTCCAGCCATTGTCACAACTCTAACAAACAGGTTGTGATTGATCAGGAAAACAGAAAAAAGAACGAAACGGACAAATAAACGAAACTTAAAAAACACGACGGGAGCTGCTGCTACAGGCTGCCACCTGGGACGGCGCCAAAGCGAACGAATATATGTGTCTTATTATGTTTTACTGCTGTTAATCTTTGGCTTCCTCTGGTCTTTATTTGCAGATTACTTCAGGATTGGGGTCATGTCCAGCTGCAGAGGCCCTCTCTTCGTCTTTGGAGGTATCAAAGCAAACTGCTTTTTAATTCATGTATTATATACTTATATTATTTAAATAGAAATTGTATTATTATGTATTTTTCTATTTTTCTTCTGTTTGGGTATTTAGCCCTGGTGTGTGTGTGTGTGTTACATTAAAGGTGCAAACAATCTAGTGGATTAGGTATTTCATTTCAGTTGATGTTGGGGGAGATTGAACAGAGAAAAGATGGTGCTCTTATCACTACACACACATCCACATAGCTGATAACATGCCTATGTCATGAGTACACATGAATACACAAGTTGCTATGGCAACAGGGTACCCTTAAAGCACAGGTAATGAATATTAAATTTCATGTGATTTGGACTTTGTGGATGTCCAGTACCTCTTGTCAGGTTTGGATTTAGAGTTAGGCTTGCTCGTTTTCTGTCCTCCTATTTTTTTTTTTTTGTTTTTTTGAGTTTGTTTGTTTCTGATTCAGGGAGTGCGGGCCCTGATGAGCAATGCAGTGCAGCCTCTCCTGCAGTCAGTGAGTGACTCCATAGAGGCCATCATCATCACGCTACACCAAGAAGACTTTTCTGGGTAAGTAACATTTAGCCTGTTTCTGTTGCAGAAACGTTTTCAGAGAACCATTTCAGGACCCTGTGTTTTGACTTGAGGAATAAATAATTTATATCAAAGCTTAAAACTTCCTTGGCTTCTATACTGACATTTCTTGTTATTTATCGGGCGACAGTTACAGTGATAATGATATATTTAATCAGCTAATTGGCCGATATATCAGTCTAGCTCCACTTCTCACTCTCAAAACAACAGACTTGGGTCAAGTGATGACATAATAGGATTTTCCACCACTTCAATGAATTTACTCAATTTCAAACAATTTGTCAATATTCATGTACAGCTTATTTTATGTCATGAATAGGTTTTGTTTAAAAAAATTTGTACTTCTCTAAATATTATTTTTTTTAAAAAGTGTTTAGGATCGAGTATCTTATCAGTACTAGCATTGAAACATGGCAACGATACTGCTCCTGGGCCTCTCAGTGAAAAATGTCAATGCAAGATGAGGGGTTCAGCAAATGTGTTCATTCCTTATTAACACTGTTTTCTCTATTCCAAACTGGAAGATAAAATGACTCTACAATTGTTCCTTTGAAACAAAAATGGAATTTTAATATTGGCATTCATATATTCAGGTTCCAGCCTCACTATAAGGTAAAACTGTATATATTAACCTAATGTTGGTTAATAAATCTAACCAAATTTTAATGTCTAGTATACTCATAGAATACACTGTTCTTAAAGCTGCAGACTTGAAAATTCATACCAGCTGAATTTGCAGTAGGCTGTAAAATCAGTCAACTTTATTCAGACTAACACACATCAAGCTAAGCCTCTGCAGGAAGCTGCAAAACACTGTCCTGCAGCTACAATTTAGCTCAATTCAGTATTGACTCATCATTAGCGAGTGTCATTTAAAATGTACTGCCTTTTATTTGGGTTTCATTATTTAAAGAAAAATCTAGAGAAGGTAATTTTTCATAGAAACAAGTTAGTGTGTTTGTGTGTTGCAGGCCTCTATCCAGCCCTGATAAGCCAGACGTTCCATGCTCTCTCTACATGAGGGAGCTGCAGGGATTCATCTCCAGAGTGATGGCTGACTACTTTCGACATTTCCAGTGTTTGGACTTCATCTATGAGAGCACAGAATCCATTGCTCAGAGAGCCATCGAGCTGTTCATCCGCCACACCAGCCTGCTGCGCCCACTGGGAGAGGGTGGCAAGATGAGGCTGGCTGCAGACTTTGCACAGGTGAGGGGGAACAGTTTCAGACTGCTCACAGGCCAGTTTAAGGGTCTTTGTTTCCATTGACAGATTCAGCAATGCTAAGGTCATTCACCTGACTGAAGTGTTTGTTTGTTTACTGTGGTGGGTGTGTGTTTCAGATGGAAATGGCAGTTGCTCCTCTGTGTAGGAGAGTGTCTGATTTGGGGAAACCTTACAGAATGCTGCGCTCCTTCAGGTGTGTATGCTCATGTATTATAAGGATCAACACTCATCACTCGTCATTTGTACTCTTTGATTTTATTGTAACCAGGATCAGGGGTGATTTTCATCATCATTTTTAAGTAGAAATATTTTGTTTTGAGCAGGGGCTAGTCGGAAGTGAGGGTCAGTTCATCTAACTCAAACCACATTCACATTATAGCAGATAAACAGCAGAACTTTGAGCTGGCAGTTTAGGTAAACTGAGCATTTAAGATTGGTGTTTAAATCGCTAAAGATAGCACAATTTTTTTCCTGGTATCTACAGGTCATTTGCCATGTTGACCAAATGTATCATAAGTTTTTAGATTGTTTTCCCACTGTACCTCACTGACAACCAATGGTGTCAATTCATTCTATTCAGTAATTGCTGTGTTCAAGGAAAGTCTTTTATCTGAGATGAATTTGGTACTTCTTTGGATTATTACAAGATTACTGTTGTTATAGAATAAGCCCTTTATATTTACAGAGGGAGCATGTCGTCTTCCACGGAGTTTTTCCACGTTGCAATGCCATGTTTCTACAGTAGCCAAGAACAAGACAGACCAAACACTGACCTTACAGAGGGCCTTTCCTGTTTTAAGCAGCCACTGTAGGGGAGATAGAGCTGAGTATTCAGTTGGTTGCACTTTGCAACCTCAAACATCATTTAATAACTGAAATGGACTGAAACCACTGCTTGCCTGGAAGGAAGGAAATCAATCTAAACACTGATGTTGTGGAAAAAGTTTAGGAGCAATATAAACTTTATATTATTTTTAGCTGATGATACAAAATATATTAAGACATATTTTGATGGTCCTTTAAGCCTGATTGTGTCCAGTATAGAGTATACACATTCTATTGTGTGTTTTGTGTTCAAGGCCACTGCTGTTTCAGACCAGCGAGATGATAGCCAGCAGTCCAGCAGTGGGTGACCTGATCCCCTACAGCACTCTGCTGCACTTCCTCCTCACCAGAGCCCCATCTGAGCTCAAGTCACCTCACCAGGCCTGTACACACACCAATTTTATTGTGATCTTGTCTTGTTTATAATACTTAACACACAGTAAGGATGTACACTAAGTCTGTGTAGAAACAGACATCAATCTGCATCTTTGATTTCAAGTATCTATATGAATCACAAGAGAAAAGTGTTGACTTTTCAGTGTATATCAAGATAGCAACTAAAAGAGCATTCTCCCCCACAGAGAGCAGAGTGGTCCATTGCCCGTTACTCCCAGTGGCTGGACGATCATCCCTCTGAGAGAGACAGGCTCACTCTCCTCAGGTGATATTTTATTATGTTTGCTTATTCCTTTCATAAATCAGCATGCTGACTCTTCCAATCAAAATACACACAACAGCATTTACCTGAACTGGTTGTTCACTTTATGGTAAACTTGAGCATTTTTTCCTCTGTCCATTCTCTAAATTGAAAAGAGATAGTCACTGTTGTGTCAATACAAGCTGTACATTGTAAATAATTACTCACTGAAACCTGCTGATAGAACCATGCGGTGTAACTGAAATGTTTCATCTATGTTCTCATCTAAGGGGCACTCTGGAGGCCTACGTGCAGTCAGTGAGGGCTCGGCAGGGGAAGGAGTTTGCTCCCATATATCCCATCATGCTCCAGCTGTTACAGAGAGCCACCAGTGGCTTACAGGAGGTCAGAGCCTGAGGAGGATGACACAGCTGCAGATGGTGTCTGAACAGTGGTCATAACCTTCTGTATGACAACAGTGTGTGATGGCAGAGATGTTTTTTGTTGATCCGATTTCGCTCTAGCATAATACATAATGCCTCCTTTATTATGTATGACTACAGCAGCTGCATTCCAGCTAAAAACTGACTTATTTTTACTATTCTGACTTAATCAATGTACTGTGTTGTGAGGGATACATCGGATATTTGATTTTGAAGGTTTTACTTATAGCGACACCAACTGTGGTATTCTTAATTGAACCAAAAAAAGTTTTTTTTTTCCTAAATCTACAGACCAGTGATTTGCATTCAGCTTTCTCCTGGTGCAGCTATAAAAATGTAACTGGCTCATTTAATGGTGTATATATATAGTAGTTCTTATTCTGTGATAAGTTCAACAATGACACTCTAGAATAAACGGGGAAATAGCTGCAGGTCTTGTATTTGTACAATACTTCATAAGAAGCAGAAGGATGGAACACACACACACAGTACGACATAGCAGTATACACAGATGTATTCAGATAGGCCATTTCCACTGGTTGGTAGGAGGCTCCTCTACTAGCGGTTCCCATGGTTTCCACTCCAACATCTTCCTGGACAGAGCCAGCTCACACTCCGCCTGCACACAGCATTCAGTAACACTTAAGTTATCTCATGAATAACAGCTCTTTTTCTGAGAGTGGGATGAGATTGATACCACTCTCAAGTGTGTTACTGAAGGATGAAGTCAGAGCCAATAGGCTGGTACAACTCCAAAGATTTAATACAGGATGAGCATTATGCTACTCCAACATCCAAATTTTTAACTGGAATTTTGATAATCTAAGTAATGATTTATTTGTTACTGCTGACAACTGTTGTTGTCAACAGTTTTCCTGAGCCAAAACATTCCTTATGTTCTTATTAAACAACTATACACATGAATACACACACATAAATACGCACATGTACACATTACTATGTGAAGACACTGTAGGGAAATACAGAGTCAATTACATACCTGGAAAATTACTTCTTCGATCTGGCCACAGTTTATCTTGGTCTCAAGCTTCTCAACATCAGGCTCCTATGAAGTCAGACATACATTGATTGATCATAAGAACAAGAGAGCATGACTAGGGGTTAGTCAGTTTAGTTCAGCTTCTGTTTGTGATCTACCTTGGTTAAAAGTGAGCCATCTTAAAAAAAAAACAAACAAAGGGAACTTGCTGCAAAGTAACTTCAGATGACTGGATGAAAACCTGCACTCTGACTACTGGCCAACAAGATAACTTGAAACACTGCCTCATCATTTCTACACAGTCCTGACAGGGGTGGTGACTGGTTTTGGATGGTCTGTTTTCAAGTAGGAAAAAGCGATGGCCTGGTCAAAAACTTTACCGTATTACAGCTAACATCACACTAAATATGTTTCTGAAAACATTTAAGGTGAGAAATGCATTGACTGAATTCGGAGTTTCATGAGCCAACCCCTCTCAGCAGGGAGAAAACAGCATGCAAAGTCGGAATATTTTCACATCTAACTTCTAATTATTTACGTTATTAACTTCGATCATGTTATAATTATTTTCACCAGACATTTTGACTACAGAGACTTAAATTTGTCGGATTTAATGGGTTTTCCTGGTTTAAAAAAAAAAAAAAACAGTAATTACCCAACAAGAAACCCAACAAGCTAGCTCCGACCACCGACTGCTGGACAGTTTTCACAAACGAAAGCTAAATCACAACCAACTACAGTGCTGACTGGATTTGACTAGTTTGTTGATCATAAAACAAAAAAGCACAAACACTCAAGCCTGAACAGAACATATGTATTTAAGAAGACGTTCGTATTGCCGACAGTAAGTCAGACTTGTTCCCAGTGCATGTTGGACTCTGGCAGGGCTGCCTATTGTCACCGGTTCTGTTCATTATTTTATTGGACAGAATTTCAAGGCGCAGCCAAGGGCCGGAGGGAGTCTGGTTTGGGGACCACAGGATCTCATCTCTGCTTTTTGCACATGATGTTGTCCTGTTGGCTTCTTCGAATCAGGACCTCCAGCATGTGTTGGAGCAGCTTGCAGCCGAGTGCGAAGCGGCTGGGATGAGAATCAGCACCTCCAAGTCTGACTCTGTCCCCACTTTTTTGAAACGTGTTGTTTGCATCAAATTCTAAATGAAGAAATAATTTTGATAAACAATGAAAGTTCTCAGTTTCAACATGATATATTGTCTTTATGCTTTGTGATCATCACATTCTGTTAACATTTTATACGTTGTCCCAACTTTTTCGGATATTTGGTCGTACTATTTCTAAAGCCTCTAATTTTATTATAGTCGTGATTATATTCAGTAACTTTTCTACCACTATAATCAAATTATCTCTTGGTTCTGATGATCTTGCTTGTAATTAAGACCCTGCTGTCTTATGTGAATATAACCAGCTATGATAAATGATAGCATTTACTCAGGCTCACAGATGTCAGGTCCAGGGGGAGCAACACCAAGTTGAAGTTGTTGCATCCCCTGTCCTATCCACAAGGGATTTACTTACTTACCGTTTTGACATGGTTGAACCTCTCGTTGACCAGCTGCTCTGTGTACTTCCTGTATGCTGCGTCCTGTGGCATGGTCTGCAGTGATGCAAGGATCTTTGAGTACAGAATCCTCAGACGCTGAGAGAAGACCAGAGTAGAATGAACAGAGGCTACCAACTCCCCTGCAGCTTTGTATGTCAATGAGCCATGATGAACTTTTTTTGTTGGATCAGTAACTCCCATCATGTGATCAAAATGTATCTCTCATAAGTCTGCAGTATGACTATACAGTGCACACTGCTGGACTTCCGTGTGGTGTGTTCGCTGTCTAGTGCTCACCTCATGTGGATTGTGGGACACTGCTAGGCCAACCAGGCCAGTCGTCTGTAAGAGAACAGCAGAAGGACATTTGATAAGTCTGACTCACTTACTTCTTCATTTTATCATGTTCAAACTTGATTCTGAACAGCACTTCTTTATTAAGTTTGCCATGACTACCTGATTTATTGGCAAATCTTAATGTAGTATTACTATCAATTGACAACTTCCATCTTATAGTGTAAAGGTAGTTTTTGTCTGTTTGAACCATGTGCAGAAGAGGTCAATAATCTATTTTCAATTGTTTGAAACGGCTATTCCCAAGTGCTTGGTAACAACTGCTTCCTGTATGAAGTTCAAGCAACTACATGCTACCCCAAAGCTCATACCTATAAAATGTGGATCATGATAGGGAGTCATCCCGAGTTTCCCCGGTTTAGGATTAATAAAGTTTTATCTTATTTTATCAAAGTATTTCTACATTGGCTCTGTTTTGTTTCTATGTTTTATTTTTGTTTTATTATCTACTGGATTTTAATATAAAGGCATTTATTCTGCCAGTGCCCTACCTTGCAATGTTAATGAAAGTAAAAAAATAATTAGTGCATCAACTCCACAATTTAATTGTTTTTTTCCTTGACCCATGCCACCATAATGATATAGAATCGTTAATGTTTTTTACATCTGAGACCCAAATGTGTGCTAATAACTGATGAGCACGATCTTTTAGACGGAATTAATTGAAAACAGATCAACTGGACATTTTCTATTTTAATTTTTCCAATAGTTGACGTTAGTGGGGCGAATTGCAGTTTTGTCCAGGTAAGTCACCTTCACAGAAAACAACAGAAATGTATAGATCTTGTATTACCATATAATTACGTTTTAAGACATTCAAAGTTTAGAAATACACAAACACACAGAATGAACACTGAAACAGGAAAGTTTACACACAATTAAACTGACAACAGCGCAGCCTGCTTACATATATAATCGACACCTGAGGTAACAGCGCCATTTTACGGCATTTTCATATTTAGAAAGTAGTCCATGCTGACAATATTGAATGAAATGTACAAGATGAGAAATAAATAAAATGAAGGACAAGTATTACCTTTAGACACACATAAAAATTTAAGGCTCAACATGGTAAATACTGGCAAAGGTCGGACGTTTTCGAGTTCCGAGTTATCTGGAAAGCAGCATTAGTTAACCTACCTAGCTGGACTAGCAAGCTAGCTATTAAGTCATGTTAGCCAACACAGCACACATTTCGCTTGACCTGTAAACTGCGCAAATGCAAATCAACCAGGGCTCTGCTACGTCAGATACTGTAGTGCAAACAACGTTGAATCAGTTGGTACTGCATCCTTGGCGCGTTTCTTTCTATCGCTAAAACAAAACATGACCTCTACTCGTACCTTTTTCAGCAGCCCAGCCATTCTTTTCTGCGGACAAATCTGTTGTCAGCGATTTCCGGCCACTAGTTATGACGTCAGTTTCCCGGGGCGGTACGGGTCATAGACATAAACGGGCTCTGTTCATCAAACAGCAAAAGTCAGATTTCTGTTGCCTACAAGAATCACACTCAACCATAGATGATACTAAATTTTGAAAAAATCAGTGGGGAAATGACTTATGGTTTTCACATGGCTCAGAAAGATCAGCAGGAGCAACCTCCCTGAAAAATAAATTTGAAGGCACTGTATTACATTCTGAGAATGACGCAAATGGTAGATTTCTGAGACTAATCATTAAATTTGATGACATTATAGTCCTTCTGGCCAATGTATATAGTTATAATACAAAAACTGATAATGACTTCCTGTTTGACACTCTGGGTTCAAGGTTTACATCCTGGTTATCTAAATATCCAAACTTGCTGTTTGTTGTTGGTGGTGATTTTAATGTTACGGTAGACGACCCCCAAAAAATAGAACAAATTCTCTTCCCAATGTATCTCATTTATGCAGGAATTTCAACTTGTAGATATCTGGAGAAAAAAGAATCCAAATACTAAATCCTATACGTGGGCCAATAAAACCGGTACCTGCAGATGATACGACTACTGGTTAATCTCAAGCAGTCTGGATGAAAATAATATCCATGTAAACATTCTGACGCTCACAGATCATGAGACTATTAATCTTCAAATTAACTTTAAACCCAATGCCAGTACCTACAGGAATTTGTACTGGAAACTCAACAACTCGGTCTTAAAACATAAAACAGTTACAGAAAAAAATTACTTTCTAATAAAATGTTACTGGCAGAGGGCGCTGAATGAGAAATTTTTCCAAAAAAAATGAAGTTCGAGATAGCGAAATTCAGACAGCATGGATCCTCCCTATCCAAACTTAGAAAGGAAGAAGAAACAAAAGTAATCACCAAAATTGCCACTCTCACTCAATGTATGCCTGACAGTCTAACAGAACATGAAAAACAAGAACTAATTGAGCAGCAGCTCAAGCTGGACGAAATCTACATAGTTAAAGCAGAAGGAGCTTATGTGAGATCCAGAAAGCAATGGCTGGAAGAAGGGGAGCAAAACACAGCATATTTTTTAGGTTAGAAAAGTCACGCGGCAGAGCGAACTGCATACAGAAACTTAGTATAGATGGAGCTGTCACAGATGATCCACAAAAGAAATTCAACCACTGCTCGATGTTTTATAAAAACTTGTATAAATCACAATATGATTAAAATCAAGTAACCGTAGTAGAAGTCAGAGTGGCCACTCAGCAACTTAAATTAAATCAATCTCCTGGAACTGACGGTTTGACATCTGAATTTTACATAACATTTTGTGACAAACTTGCCCCCTTCCTCCATGCTGTATTCACCGAAAGCATCCATAACCAGACTCTTCCTCCGACCTTATATCAAGGGCTTTTAACACTTATCCCTAAACCTAATAAGGACTCACTCTGCATTGATAACTGGAGACCAATCTGTCTCCTTAACAATGATTATAAGATCTTAGCTGGAATCTTTGCCAAAAGACTTAACGTAGTACTGGATGACATTATTGATGAAACACAAACAGGATTCATGAAGGGCATACAAACCACAAATCACATAACATATGGATCTTATTGATGATGCTGAATACTGCCCTGATGACAGCTTTATTTTATTTCTAGACTTTCGCAAAGCGTTTGACATGATTGAACATAAATTCATGTTCCAGGCTCTACAGAGATTTGGCTTTGGTAAATACTTTTTTTTTTTCAGCAGTAGAAACCATGTATAAGAAAGCAAACCTTTCAATTAAAATGCACACAGGTACTTCTCCACGTTTTGATTTATTTTGTGGAATCAGGCAGGGTTGTCCTGTATCACCATATTTAATTCTGATATATGCCCAGTTGCTCTCTGACTTTAAACAAAGCACCATCAAAGGGATAACTATAGCAGACGGGAATCATCATCAGCCAACTGGCAGATGACACCTCATTATTTTTAAAAAATGCCTCACAAATTTCAGTTGCTATTAACCGAATTTCAGTTTTTCCAGAGCATCCGGACTTCACCTGAATCTCAGTAAATGTGAGCCCCATCAAAGGGATAACTATAGCAGACGGGAATCATCATCAGCCAACTGGCAGATGACACCTCCTTATTTTTAAAAAATGCCTCACAAATTTCAGTTGCTATTAACCGAATTTCAGTTTTTCCAGAGCATCCAGACTTCACCTGAAGTACATCTGAGACCCAAATTCACCTGAAGTCCGGATGGACCTCGATGGAGAACGTCATGTGGTCAAGGAAAGATAGGAAGGAGCGTTCATGAGTGCCTAGGCTAGAAAGGCGCTCTTTAAATACAGTCCATTTACCGTTTACCATATATAACAATGAACAACGTTAGATATACGAGGCATGTTAGGTACAGATAACTCAAAATAGAGATAAAATCGAGTAAAGTAACATAAATGAGAGAAAAATAAAATAAAGAATAAGTAAATAAATAAAGAAAATAATAAAATAATAATACAGTAATAAGAATTCTTTATTTCATAGTTGCTTAAAGTCATCATATATTTTCAGTTCTTTACAAGCTCTGAGGAGCAACTTTGCATGTTTTCATTTCATTCATTTCAGAGGACTGAGGTGATTGTCCAAAAGGTTTCCAAAGCTGTAAGAAAAGAGATTTGCCACTGGACAGTACATATCAGTTTTTCCAGGTGGAAGTTTGATGTGGAGTGAATAATGGGTGTACATGAATTTCCAACAAAGCAGAACCTGTTTGTGAAATGAAGACAATTTGATTGGCAAATTTTCAACTTGAAAATCACATTTGAGAACAAACTCAATACTACCCATTTAAAAAAAAAAAAGTTTCAGTTTTGTTTTTGTTCTTCCAAAAACTCTTAGGTCTATTTATAACCATATATTTAATCTGTATTTACATTCAGTACCTTTGTCTTGTGCTTCACAGTTTTTTTTTCTGCATCTTTGTTGACCTTGCAATCAAGAATGGCCATCAGTTCACACATGTTAAGGTTGTGCTCTAATCCTCATGCTTTGGAGAACAACTCAGTTAATTCAAGTTTTCAAACACTTAGTATGTCAATGTTAGAATTTTTAACAGTAATTGCTGGCATTCCTGCTGCCAGGATGAATAAAAATGGGGAAATGTCACTACCTTGTTTAACCTCTCAATTGATGTTAAAATGTGGGCGGAACCATGGGAGAGTGCTACTGAGCTAGTTGTGTCATTGCAAAAAGACTCATGTTTCGGAATTTGGACATATAATGAACATTTTAAAGAGAATGTATTTCAACCAAGAAAACTAACCAACATGTTGATGTTTTTCTTTCTAACAAGAACAGTATTGTGATGAGGGCTACTAAATTTGCTGGGGATCTGTCAATTTATTAATCTAAAGCCATACATTCTCTTGAGCAAATCTCTCTTTGAGTTGTGAAACTGTTTTCAAGAATGCCTCTGTGTTGGACCATGTTGCAGTAGCCATAAATATTTCACATGATTAGAAATGTGTCATCAAAATGTAGCACACAGAATATCCAATGACCAGCTTTTGCTGTTTGGAATTTTCTCCATAGTTATAACAGAATTACAACTCCTTGCAAGTCTGGATATACCATGAGAAAAGAGAAATTGTATATCCATCAGAGTCATTGGAGTGGATATCTTGGAAGAATGTACATTGTGGACTTTTGCCCCTGCAATAAAGGAATACCACTTTTCTTTTAAAATTGTTTTTAGACCTCTAGCATTAACTGTTATGAGTTTGATATTATTCTTTAACAACAACAACAAAAAAGGTAAAACCAAATATAATGAATATAATAATAATAATTAAAATAATTAAAAACCTGCAAACTAAGGCTGAAAGTTTTAAACAATGGCAGAGAGCTTTTTTTCTTTGAAGGTTACATTTGAGACAAGTCCTTAAAAAAAACATCTTGCACACAGTCCTCAGAGTAAACAACCTTCACACAATGAACTTCTCTCCCTCTTATCACCTAATATGCTTTGTGTTTTACAATTACTTTTTTTAATATAATTAACGTTAGGTCTATATGGCGTGGGGAGACAGATATGTAGCACTGAACATATTCAGAGCGGCTGTAACAGTGAGGAGGGTAAAATAACATTCACCCTTTAAAACTGAAGGGTTTTCTTTGAAAACTTAACAGTTTTATTTAAGCTGTTACTATGCATCCATCAGTGACTAAGATGCAGCCATTTTTTACCTTGTTTTTTCCTTCCATTGTGGCAACATGTTGAAAGAAACCTCTTCAACTTTCTCTCTGATGTATTCTCCTTGGTCCCTAAGAACCAGGAGCCTTAACTTCCAGCAGTGTTTGTATCTTTCCACTTCCAAGGACTTTTTCTTTTAGTTTGCGGTTTTCTTTTTTTCAGGTCTTAATGTTCTTTCTCCAACGTCTCCATTTTGGACCTCCATTCTGTAATTGAGCTCCACATGCTGTGCAATGCAGGCAAACATTTCAAAGCTTGTGAGGCGGCTTCCAAAAGCAAACCTTTTTAGCCGCTAAGAGCATGAGGTTGGGTCCTGGGGTTCGCAGATTTGTGACGTGCAAGGAGGTTATAGTGGTTGGTGCATTTATTGTAAAAAAAAAAACAAAACAGCACGGATGATTGAATGGAAATGAAAACTAGCAGATTAAATAGATAACAACAAATGATGAGTGAATGAGTTGCGTGGTCAACAAAAATTATGGCTACTACCCAACCCCGACTCTCTCATCTCTGTCACAAGTGAGTGCACACCTTTACACACAAACTTCCGTACAATCACACGCCTGCTCCCACATGAACCACCGCCCCTGCAACACACACATTCAGGCGAACCATGAACCTCATCTCCAACCTGTACGTCTCCTACAGCTTGTTTCGCAAAACTTTCTACCTTATTGGATGGTGGATCCCTGCTATGAGAATTCAACTGCACTTGCACCATAGAGTCAGCAATGTAATTATACGACGGCAGATACTGACGTGGACTTGCTGTGGTGAAACTACAATGCTCTTCATACTTTGTACTAAGGTTGCACAGTACCCTGTGTGTTACTGTGTTGTTTCATGCAGGCTATGTAAACGTGGACAAACCAGTGGGAAATATTACTTCATTACCAAGGTTGAAATTGAAAAAAAAAAAAAAAAACATGTATTGGACGTGGGAAGAAGTATGCAATAACCCCTAAAACAGGCATTCTAAAAACCATCAACTGATCAAAAAGTGTAATGCAGACTCGGAGAGAGAACTCATGTGGCTGAACAAGAGAGAGGGAGTGTGAATATATAGAAAGCAGTGTGATGTAAAAAAATGATGAAGCCTAACATTACTGCACAATTCTGAAGTTTATCAGTGAAGTGTGAACTGCAGACTGGAGCCTCTGATATCACTGTTAGAAGATATAGAAAATAAATCTATTTAAAAAAATTAAAGGCCATCTGCAAGAAACACTCATCAGAACAAGTGGAGGTTTGAAAAGTTTAATGACATTCAACCATAGCAATCCCAGCTATATGCACATGACCAATCAGTTTTAAAATTTCTACTTAAAAATGTTTGTCAGAAAAAAAGACATCAATCTACAGTATAGTAAAAAACTTCAAAGTATAAAAATATATTACAAATCTCAAGTATTTACAAAGACAGCTTTTCTCTACAGGTGTCTGTCTACAGTTACACTTCTGTCAGTTTTCAGTCTAGTTGTGTTACCTAAAACAAGCAACATCTCCCTCTCAACATCCCCTACATGTTCTCAGTAAACTCAGCACCTAATGGAGAAAACAGTGGAGGCCTCAGACAGCCATGAGAATTAAGTCACTAAACTCTCAGCATCGTCTGGAAAGCAAGGGGAAGAGGAATGTAGAAATGGAGACAAAGGAAAAAGGAGACAATCCTCCTCCTCAAGGTTGGATTAGCAGTAAGTGACAGTGGAGTTCCTCTGGAAGTGGTTAAAAGAACATCCTATGGGAGAAAAAGGTTTCAGACACAGGATTTTCTTCTGGCGTTTTTTACCAAGTTCCAAAAATACAGCGCCCTTGTGCATGCACACAGTATATATATCACTCACTCACACACCTGTATATGTTGGGGTCCAGGAGTACAGCTGTATCTGTGGGTAGCTTAGACAGATGAACCACCTTGGTCTTCTGCTGCAGTCTGTCACTCTCGTTCACCCACACATCTGGCAGTCTGACACAGTGAAGAATACATTTATATTTACTGGATCTGAGCTCACATCTGCACTTATTTCTCCTCAAGTGACATACTGATGTTTTCAGTGTGATCAGTGGAAAGCTGTATTTTAGCCAGTACCAGATTTTGTCTATGGGTGCACAATGCAAGATCAGAAAATGGAGCTGATCTTGAGTTGCCAATCACATCATCTTTAAAAGCAGCAGTTTAATGATACTCCTGTCAGTGTCTAGGTGCAGGGATGCACATTACTTTTTTTTTAAGCCAGGTAATCACGTGAGTATCAGGAAATGGTGTTTGATCTTAACAAAACGTAATCTTCCTTGGTGTCTCCCTCATTGTCCTCTGCTTCAGCTTCCTGCATAAATAGATGAAGATGCACCTTTCAGTCCCTGGTTGAGCCTATGATTAGCTGTCGCCATGCACGGGTCAACAGCTGGCTTTGGGTCAAATGTGTCTGTGGTCAATGTGTAGAGATAAGAGATGAGTATGTGGCAGGTGTATTTGATTTTTATTATGATGAGATGTAACAATCCCTGTCACATGTACTGCTCAAAAGAGACAATTTAATGTTGTTGGATGTTGGAGTAACAAACTAATCCATCTTGTATTTACTATTTAGACTAAATCATACACAGAGGATGCTGTGTTTTCCGGCTTGCTTCTCTAGCAGTGAGAGAATGGATGGCTCTGTCAAGTTATAAGGTAGTTTTTGTAGCAGTAGAGGGGGAAGTAGTAATCAGCGAGACGAGGGCTCCTTTTAATCGCCGTGATTGTTAGCCATGTTAACATATTCTGTACTCAGGTTCAACTCCTTGTCTTACTCCTCTGTCCGCTCTGTTCTTTACACTCCAAAACACATCTGAAAACCCCATTAGCCAAGTAGGTGAAGTGGCAATTCTAGAACTCCTAGGCATGGAAGCTGTATGATTTGGCTCCCCAGCAGACAGACCCGCAGGATAGTGAAACCCTAGAGACGGTTGTGCATGAAAAGCTTTGGAAAACACAGATTTTTCACCATTTTTTGACATTTTATAGACCAAACAACTGAGTAAATAATCTTTAGTTGCCCTAATTTCACTTTTCAGCTACAACTCCTCGCAGACATCCTTGTAATTAAAGCACAAAATGTTCACTTTAGAAATCAGTCAAGTCCTAGGCAGGTGTGACAGGCTGTGTGGAGCTGGAGCATCACGGATGGCTGTGATGTGATCTGTGTCAGGCAGAATGCCTTCTTTGGAAATGACTTGGCCCAAGAGTCCCTCTCAATTATCTGAACATTTCTGTGTGTTCAGTTTCAGACCTGCATCACTCCTTTTAACTGGCTTTATTGTAACCACTCAAAGCACAAGCCTGCATTCACCCAGTCACAAAATAGCAGCTAGGCCACCTGCTCATTACAGCATTTACACACTCATGTTACTTCATTGGATCAATTGTGTAGATGACAAATGTGTGTTAATGACTAATGAAAGTTGCTGCCTTATTCTGTTGAGTTTTATAGTGGCTGACATCCATAAGTGTTGTATTACCGCCATCTGTTGGATTGTAACTCACAGTGCAAATTATCTACAGTGTGATGAGGGGAGAGAAGAGAGAAAAGCAGGACTTACATGTCTTCAGGTGTCCAGTGTAACAAGACCTTCACTTTCCCAGAGTCCTCTTTCCTCCTTGCTATTACCTACACACACACAAACACACAATTACAAAGACTTACATTCATTTCCAGGAGACTTACCCTAGCCTTAACTTCCCCCTCAAATTGAATAATTTACATTATGGGGACTTGTGTTTGGCTCCATAAGAAAGGCAAGGCACAGAATGCTTGCGTGCGTGTGTGTGCCCACCGTGCTGTGGAAGACCACACTGTGTCCATTGCCTAGGCTCTCGATGTGTGTTGCCAGGTTGAGACAGATGGCTCGATGGCGGATGGCATCCATGGTCTGGGCATCGAAAAAGTCATGAGGTCGGGCTGGAAAATAAAAATAAATAATAGTTCCAACAAAACAAATACAATCTGAGTGCATGTAGTTGGGGAACCTGATAACCAGTTTGTCTTTCACTTCAGTGTGGGTTTGAGTATGTTTTTATCAGTAAAAAAGAAACAATGTAAAAATGAGTATGTGTGTGTGTATGGGTTGGGCAGTATACCAGTTTCATCGCTGTCACCACTGTCACGTTTTGCCACAACATTGTCATTACCATGACAAAAGTCTTTTGTTTATTAAAAAAATATGCTTTACTGTGGCTATGATAACATGCAGGTAGAGTGCTACACACATACTCATAGAGCTGAAGTTATATCCGGTAACAACTATTTTCCTAGCTATCGACTCCAGTAGCACGGTAATGTGAGGGTAACATTACGAGCAAAACAAACTTCTGTTGTTGGCTGCAAGAACTAACACAAAAGTATTTATCTACTCCCACCACCCAAGGAAGCAAATACCCAGCATATTAACTATTTTTAGACATCTTTTCTCCTGTCGACCTTCACTAACTAATCTCAGCAATTTCTTAATTAAAATCATCAACCTGTATTTTAGATCCCATCCCGACCAAGCTGATTAAAGACGTTTACCCTTAATTGGCTCGCCTTTATTACATATGATTAACCTGTCTCTATCAACAGGCTATGTACCACAGTCCTTTAAAGTAGCTGCAATAAAACCTCTCCTCAAAAGCCTACTCTTGATCCAGGGACTTTAGCCAACTATGGACCTATATCTAACCTTCCTTTTCTCTCTAAAATCCATGAGAAAACAGCTGCTAGTCTCTGCTGTGTGACTTTCTACATAACAACAGTTTACTTGAGGATTTACAGTCAGGATTTGCACGCATCATAGCACAGATACATCATTGGTTTAAGTCCCAAATGACCTTCTAATTGCACCAGACAAAGGACTTGTCTGTACTAGTCTTGCTAGATCTTAGTGCTGAATGTGACACCATCGACCATTGTATCCTCGTACAGAAACTGGCATAATTCATTGGCATTAGGGGCACTGCATTAAGAAGGGTTAAATCCTACTTTTCACAACAGTTTCAATTTGTACAGGTTAATGATGACTCCTCTGTGCATGCTAAAGCAAGTCAGGGAGTTCTGCAGGGTTCTGTGCTTGGACTGATCCTATTCACTCTATATATAGGCAACATTATTAGAAAACATTCCATAAATTTCCATGCTATGCAGATGATACCCAGCTATATTTATTGATGAAGCCAGAAGAAACATACTATATCATAAAAAACAAAGAAAATAAAATACTGTAATATAAATTTGAGGTTATATTGCCCTCTCCTAGTGTTTGTGTGTGCGTGTGTTGAACATACGGAGGGAGCGTCTGTGTTTGTTCTTGAGTTTCCTCCTCTTGTTGAGGCCAGCCTTGGATGGAGATTCCTCCTTCACTTTGCCCTGATTGGACACTTTCGATGAACTCTGTGAGCTGAAGTGAGTGGGGACGTGACGGGCCAGCCCCCCCTGAGAGGCAAACGTTGCATTGCAGCCTCCCACCACACACTACAGGAAAACAGATGATTTAGAGTGTCAGTGAACTGAGATGATAAAGAGAGGGAATTCTGACTTGACTAATGTGACGGATGTGTTGTCACCTTGAATGGCTTGTCCCCACTGTGGGTCAGCATGTGTCTCTGCAGCCAGCTTTGACTGGTGGATGGTGTGTTGTACACCTTGCAGCCTTTCCACAGACACACAAACACCTGCGCGGAACACATACATACAAGCACACAGTGATAGCTAAGTCGAACACAGACACACACTGCAGCAGTGGTGGTGGTGAGACTACTGTACTGGCCTGATGATGCCCCTTTTCCAACAGCTGGTTTCAGGAAAAAACAGACATAAAATACTTTCTGTATTATCAAGCCAGGACAGCAACCTTTTGTCACCTCTGACTTACTGCGTGATCACACACATCTTAAAGCAGCTGATCACATAGTGCAAATACTGTCATTAGGCTGGCCCTTTAAGTTGTTTTCATCAGACAATGCTGCACTCATTACATAATAATCTGATCAGAAGCATAGCGCAATCACGCAATTACTTTCTTGAAATTTAGTTGAAATTTGTGATACAATTGGATGGAAACCCAACACCACTTATTGCTTACAGTACAAATGGCAACAAAGACGATGAAAGTGAGTCAAATCTAACATTAATGCACTCTATAGAAAGAGGCAGAGTGTTTGGTTTTCTCTTTTCCCCACCAGCATCACCACCACCCGCTCTAAACATGACAACAAGCTACTAAATCACATGTAAAAATGTCAATAAACTTGTTTTTCTTCACAATATGTCGTACAGAGTCCATCCTTCACCTTCTCCTTCTTCTCTTGTCTTTTATGCTTTACTGCTAGTGGTGTCAAATTTCCAGATGGACAACCATTATAGAATTGCAGAAGTGAAGGGCGCAAGATGACTTAATTAAAACAGCACCAGTTGGATGTCAAATAGTGAAAAAAAAGTGACGAAAACACAATAGAAATAGGACTTTTCTGTGTTCTGGTTCCATCTCTGTTTTCATCTTCTTGACTGTAGCTATTCTTTTTCTATTTAGATATTTTTACTTGTGTATGTATCTAGTCTTTTTTTTATTTAGATCAAGTTGTTTTTCCAGCATGGGTCAAAGGTGCAATCAGATGTCACCATAACATCTGTCCATTTATTCCTATTTATTCTGCATTTTGTGTTTATTGACATTCTCACTAACTGCCATTTTCTAAGAGCCACACCTGAATGCAGGTACTCTGCTGATGCCACAGGACTTAACATGGCAGCCTTACCCTTCCTAAATAAAACCAGCCATATGAACACGCCCTTGGGAGCTACACACACATACAGTAACCTGACAGTGAGACACTGACCCCTCCTCTCTGCCCGTCCACATGTGTGGCTCTGATGTGTTCGGCCAGGTCAGGGCTACTGGGAAACAGCAGGTGGCACTGATCCCAGCAACACGTGTAGCTCAAAGGCTTGCCAGCTGTAGGCACCAGGCCACTGCCCGTCACTGTGCCCCCACCATGACCGTTGAGCATGGCCGGGGTTGAGCGTCCACTGGATGCCGTGCTCTCCATGTCCATGAGGGTGCTGCTGATACTGGAGAACACACACACACACACACACACACACACACACACACACACACACACACACACACACACACACACACACACACACACACACACACACACACCTTACAGTACATATAGTATAAGCCACGATACACTGTCTTAGACAACATAATTAAGAATAAATGCAGATTAGATAAAGGTTTGGTACCAGGTGAAGATAGTTTAACACAGTGGAATAAGGAAAACAGCTTTCTATAAAATAACTGAGTCACAGTCCACACACACATGCACATGAACAAACAAGTTATAATCTGTGGGTTGTTGGGGTGTGATAGGAGGTAAATATAATCAGACCACTGGTGACTGTTGAGTCAACAGTCAACAGTGAGACCAGAAGTAGCACGATTATCTGACACAATACACATTTCTGAGAACAAACATTTCAGCAGAGAAAAAATACCTGCACTCATGTAGAACAAATGTGATTCAAGGGTAAGTTTATATGTGATATAAATAGATTTACCTTAATGTAACTAATTATAAAAGTATGCTATAGCCCATCATCACTGTGTATCACAACGTAGATAAAATATTGTGAACACAGTTACTGTGGGAAATATAATTTAAGGACAATATGAGCTGATCATGTACGACACACCTATCCAGTGTTATGGTGGTTCTATTAACAGTTGAAATCACATGTTTAACTATAAATCAAAACTTACTCCATGTATTTGTAAAAGGACTCGGATTTATGTGACTGGAAATAAAAAGATGATTAGTTTCCAACAGCACAGCTTTAGACTGCTCTGGAATTCTACACTCAAACATAAAATACTCAGTTCACAATGTTCTTGGACTGTTTAAAGCACAGTACAGGGCTGCATGTTTTAGCACACTTACTACAAATCACACACTGCAGACCAGTGGTCCCCAACCCCCAGGCCGCGTACCGGTACCGGTCCGTGGATCAATTCGTACTGGGCCACACAAGAAATAACTGTTTCTGTTTTATTGTATTTTATTTCACTTTCGTTTTATCTGACTCTGAACGATCTTTTATTTTGAAAAATGACCGGATTCTCTTGGTTACATCTTGGTCACTTGAGCGCTCAAAATTAACCCACAAGCTAGCAAAATGAGTAAAAAACAGACGTCTTCGGAAAGTATCTTTGCGAAGGGGAAAAGGCCCAGTTAAGAGACAGAAGAAGAGCTACGACTTCCAAGAAGTTACAGACAATACCAGGAGTCCTACTTGAAATATGGATTTGTTGCGACAGGTGATTCCTACACACCAAGCCCGCTCTGCATAATATGCGGCAACCGGCTCTCTAATGAGGCAATGAAGCCTTCAAAACTGCTTCGCCACTTGGATTTATAATACAATAAAAATAAATTAAAATGTTGTGTAGGTAAATACACCTACAGATACTAGAGAAAGACATGTGGAATTGCTGGTTCTTGTCATTTATTTATTTTTCCACGCAAATTTTGTGTACTTAAGTTAACTGAAGCCATGGCTGTCAGGGGAAAAGTTCAGTCTAAAAACCGCAGAGACTTTAATCTGAAAAATGTCTGCAATGCTGTAAAATACATATGATCTAAAAGTCCACTGTGGCTCAGACCATATGTGTGGGCTGAGCCAGCTGACCATGCTCTGATCAATATCCACACCAGCACATACACAAGTTTCAAGCTTCCACTTGGCTGTGCGAGAACAAAGGTTACACAACAGTGGGATTACAAAAAAGTTGAGAGGAGGCCAAGTGGGCATTAAAGCAGGCAAAGGATTATATTGTATTGTCATGGAGAGTGCTTAGTTTCTCCCTTCAGTGATTTAATGAACACTGAGATTCAGATTAAAGCCTACATACTATGTGGCCATCTGATGAAATAGTCAAAGTGGACAGCAAATTCTGGAATCCACCAGCTATGGTTGATAAAAACAATGCTTTCCAAGGTGTGTTCAACAAGACACTGTGTTTCAAATATGTTTGTTTGTGGCTATTTCTGTGTGGAAAGAAGGTGTTGATTTATGTTCGGCATCAATCACCTGCAAACAGATGCTAACAGTAATGAGAAGTCTTGCAACAAGATTGCTCCTGTAACTAAATATATAAGAATTGTACTTTTATTAATAAAAATTTAATGATTTAATTTGATTATTAAATAAAAATTATACATTTGCAATTACAAACTACAAATATAAAAAAAGTCCATGTACAAGGGGGCAGCTGTGGTTCAGTAGGTAAGCTGTCATCCACTCACCAGAAGACCTCATCACGGCAACATCTTGACAATACAACAAACCTGAGAAAAAAATAAGAGACATGATTTCACTGTCTCAGGTTATGGTTGCTGTTGGAAGAGAGGATGAAAATTCACCACATGGGGCCAAGACCCCTGAACTGAAAGTTTTTTCACAGTCAGGAAAACAATGTCCCCGCTACAGGGGGGTAAATGTTTCCCGAAAGCTGGAAAATGTGTAAATTTAAAAGATTTTGACTGGTAAAAAATATATCTGTTCCAACGAGCTGGTTCAATCCCTGGTTTGAAAGCTCGGAATGAGTAGGTGACCTAGCAACCATCATGTGAAAGTGTGTGTGAACTTGGAGAATGCAGACTTATGTAAAAAGTGCCTTGAGTGGTCACCAGACTAGAAAAGTGCTATATAAATACAGCCCATTTACCATTTACTAGCTTTTCTGGAGCTTCCAAGTGCCTTTCACAGTCTTCATCAGTGAGTTTGCTGAACAACTGCTACTGGAAAAGGGACAAATTAGACCTTAAAGACCATAAAGTAAACAGTAAACCTCCTCCTCTATGAGTATCCTGTCATACTAGGTTCATAGTATCATGAGCTAAGGAGTAGAACTTCCATTCCTACTTGGCTGAATGATTATGAAAAAGCTAAGAAATGTGTCTTTGGAAATAAGTTTTCTGTAAAGCTGAGGGGGAAGAAATGTGAGGTATGAACTTGAATATACTGGTGAGCACACACTACAGATGAATGTCTGAAAAACAGCGTGTTAATTAAAAATATAAACGATCAAATTAAATACAACTAGTTACATTAATACTAAAATGTAGAGTTTCTCGAGCTTCAAGTGTTGCATTGTTTCTGATCATGTGAGTCCCTCTACTACACTCAAATAAAACATGTGCCACCTCAGCCAGAGACACCAAAGTCACATATACAAGGTCTTATCTGTTGCCACTGCATGCTTCACACACAGGTGACCATCACAGCAACACAATGGTAAACACTGCTATATGAAGGGAATAGTTTGTCATTTTGGGAAACATGCGCTTTCGTGCTGAAAGTTAGATGTGAAGTTTGACACCACTATGTGTGTACATTATATATGAAGTTTCGCAAAAATAGTGGAGGCAGGGTTAAAGCTGGCCCGGCTCTGTCCAAAGCAAAATCCACCTACCAACACATCAAAATAACACCAATCTCGTTTGTTTCATCAGAACACAAAAGTGAGATTTCAACATTTGCTGGTTTCACCAAAGATATTCAGTTGACTCTTAACCCTCATATTGTCTTCCCATCTACTATATGATATGCAAACACTTGAAAAACCTAGTTTTTAGGCACAATGACACAAAAAAACAGCCACCATTAAACCTGTCTGATTCAAGCTTCACGTCATGCTTCAGTGTAACTGTGGTATTTCTAATAAGTGGAGGGGACAAATCTGACTGGAAAAATTCCCCTCCTCCTCATCTCATAGCTTTTTCAACATTCACTTCAACTGTGCAACTGCTATTGATGCTTCAAATGCTGTAATACTGACAAAGGTTTTCCAATGTTTGTTGACGGACAAATAGAGGACAATAGCTATTAGCTAAATTTCCCATAATCAAAGTAAGAATGGGACCATAAGCAGCTTTCAGTGATCCAAAGTAGCTGCAGGAATACTCTACTGTTACTCATAGTGTACCTAATAAGCAGCAGTGTATACTGTAGGTGTGCCCAGTTTCACAAAAGTGGAACAACCAGGGGATCACAATAAAAATATGGTTTGATGTCGTTGTGGGACTGTGACACTATCTACCATGACATTACATGGTTCACCCATCTCTCCTTGTTGAAAAGTGTATTGTTTTTGTTTGAACAGCAGAGGGTGCAACCATAGTAGCTAAAAAGACTCCCATCATCCTTTGCGTGCAAGCCAAGCACTGCAACAAATAAACTTAACGAGAAAATGACAGATGAACGTGCCGATAATGAAAAAAACATTGAGGATGCTCCATCGACTTTTAGAGCTAATGTGTGGCAACATTTCGGTTTCCCATTTCAAGAACTGACAATGAGGAAACTGACAATCGCAAAACAATTTGCAAATCCTGCTAGACATTGGTCAATACACTATGGGAAACTCATCAAAACATGAAAAGTCATTTGGCACATCGCCACTCAGACAAGCTCAAATCACAACATAGTGTGAGAAAACCTTCAGTCAGGTCAAAGGAGCCTGAAAGAAACATTTGGAGCCCTGCTTCCTTATAACTGGCCTAGAGCTGACAAATAAGAAGGTGTATCGGTAAATATCGGTCGACAACGATTGATTTCATAGATTAGTAAGCCCATTGGTGCCAAAAGTATTGAAGAACCCCACAATTAAACTGCACAGCCCTGTACCAAGAGACAAGGGCTAAGGTGACACAGAGCAAAGGAGCAGAGTGCATCTCAATAACCACAGGTGGGTGGACTTCACAAGCTACTTAGAGCTATATTCCAGTCACAGCTCATGTTATGACCAGCAAATGGAAACGAAAAGTTTTGTCCTACAGACATGGCCTCTTTTTGAATCACACACTGGACTTTGTGACATAGCTTAGGACAGCATAGGACATAGCTGAGGTTTTGAAATCTGCTGTTTGAGTGGGAGCTCCACATCAAGAATAACAACAATCATCACAGTATTGCTGTCACTACAGACAATGCACGAAATATGAAAGTGTCAGTGAGAGGTCAGATTTTCCCCACACACAAAGTGTTTTACACACACTTCAAAACTTACTTCACAAACATGTTTGACAGTAGGCTGGCCATCTGCTTGGTCAAGTGAGGTGTGTAGCAGCATTTTTCACTGCAGTTTAACTGTGGCAGCTGTGCTGACCACCAAACAGAGACTGGTAAACCTGCCAGTGCATTAACTGATCATGGATGTAGTCCCCTGATGGAACAGTTCCTTTAAGGATAAACAATTATCAAAATAGTTGCCGATTAAATTTCTGCCAATATGCTAATTAATAAATCGACAAATTGTTTCAGCTGTACTCACATAGACTGTGGGGTAGTTTATAACAAAAAAGAAATCAGATTTTAGTTAGTCCTTTATATGTTTTGTGCACAAACATCTTTATCTAAAATAACGAGCAGTTTAAGTGAAGTAAAATATTTCCCTCTGAAATGTAGGAATGTTACTATGGTGACTACGTGCCACATGCTCATTATGAGCAGTAACCATTCAGATGCAAACTCACACACCAATGACACAGCATCGGGAGCAATGTGGAGTTCAGTATCTTGCCCAAAGATAATTGGACACTTAGACTGGTGGGACCAGGACACGTGATGCTGGAAAATGAGCTTCCTAGGTTGAATCTTGTAATGCTGAGTGGTTATACATTAGCGTTCTCTTTGTTTAACAGCTCCCAAGCTTGTTTTGTTTTCTTTCCACAGGTTAGTGGTGGTGATTGCCTCCAAGGCCAAACTGAGTGTGATGGCAAGGCTGATGGGTCCTGTGATGTAAAACCTGTGATTTCCTTTTACACGAATTCAGTCAAAGTTTGCAGGTCTGCTGGAATTTAATGGCTATGGGCTAACTCAGAGAGGTTGTGTTGTCTGTTGCATCCAACCACTGACTGTGGCTTTAAAAAGGTGGCAGCAGCAAAACAAAAATGTCAGAGAATTAAAGGGAAAGGACTGGCACATGCTTTATTTCTATGTTTTAAGCAAACACCTCAGACTCAATCATCTGTGTTTGGAAATGTGGGAATGAACTGCTGATAACAGTTAATTACTGTTAACTATGATGTCACTATTTTGGGGGGTGTGCCATTTTTGGACCCTAACTTGCATTACTATGGACAAAAAAAAAAAAAAAAAAAAAAAAAGGAGAGAGAGATGGAAACATTATGCATCTGACTCCTGATGGAAAAAAAAAGAATTAAGAGTATTTTGATAAAGTAGATTTTTCACTTTGTGTGAGATCCTCTCTTTGGGAATTGGGTTAGTACTCCTGAAGTTGACATCTGTAGATCAATACGTTAAATCCTAAATAAATTTACCATAACTTCCTTTAGAAGCTTAAGGTAACTAGACACTAAAACTGACAAAAAATTACAAATAATTATTAGTGAAGAAATACTGTTGATTTTGGAGCACAATGATGAGAATTAGCTGCACAATTACACACCGCGATGGTTGGACAGAGGACAAGGAATGAATGCTGTGCTGTGGACTGAAGAAGACATTTGTCACAGATATGTGTGCTGACGTGACGTTCTGGTGAAAGGTAAGCTGTGAGCAAAAAACTAGTCATATTTTAGCGGATATTAACCCGGAGAGTAGTTCGCGAAACGTTCCGCTAACCATAAATATGCAACGTCATACACTACATCCAAAAACGAACGTTTCAGATCCGCTAAAAAAAACTTTACCGAATAACCACAGGGGGACGTCCGAATGAGTCCCGTAGCGAACATCCCCCTGCCCCTCATCTTCCGTTCGCGGACCTTTCCTCGGACCCAAATTGGTTTGCTGGGTGTCCCGGCGGAGGCGAAACAATTTAAAGTGTTAACAAATGACTCTTAGCTAATACTTAAAACAGTGAATTTAGCATCGCGTTGTGCTCTCACAGTGCCTCTGGTTGTTCTACAAATTTGCGTGAGGCCTCTTCATACTGTTTACTACTTCAACAGACCTGTCTTCTGAATCCATTCGACTTAAAGGCTCTCCATCCGATGAGGTCAGTTCCACGCTGGCCCGTCTCTTGGTGCCATGATCGGCTTTCTCTGCGGTCTTTGTGCGGTCGATCGGCGGTGAGGAGGACACGTTCTCCCCCTCTCTTTGTTCTTGTTTAAGCACCCGGGAGCCCTCTTGTGCGGAATCAGTGCTACTCGCCAAACTCCCCTGTACGGGACTTTTCCCCGGTTCAGAGAGTTTACTGCAAGGTTCCCCTTCATCGTCGGTTGTTTTTTCGGTCAGTAACGCCGTTTCTTTGTTGGAGTCGGGATCAGGAGACGTGCTGTCCCTGTGCTCCACCAGACCAATACCACTGTTCACGTCCATTCCTGCTCTGTTCTCGTAGTAGTCGCCCGGTTCCTGTTTGGGGTCCGGCGCGGCCTGTCCCTCCTTGCCGGTTTCTGCTGTTTCACCGGTGTCGTTTTGATCCGACGTCGGCTGAGGATCCTGTTCACCCCCTTCGCTCGTTATTTGAGCCATTCTCGAATAGCGCGAAAAGCTATTTTTGCGATATTTCACTCGAGAAATTGTCCCCAGGCTGCCCTTCTTCCTCGGCTCACACTTGCAGTTTCAAGCCTTAAACACAGCAGGGGGTTTGTATGACGTTGATCGGGACTCCGCATGGCCAAAGCTTGTCCAAGTGAAAGATATTTCACTCCCTACTTAAATCCGCATCAGCAATACCTTTGATATTGGCATTGAATTAAATGCAAACAGCCGTGCCAACAAAGTCATTCATTCTACTTTGACTTTTTTACGTAACGTTAGTTTTCACTAAAATCAAAACGTTTTATTGACCAACAGAAAAAATAACTTTTAATAATTAATTAAATAATTCTACTATCACAGTGTACGTCTTATGTACATATCGATATGTGTAAACGGATATAAGTCTTGCAAATTAATATCTAAGATAAAGATAAAGATGAAAGTAATTTGATCGTCTCTTTGCATTGATTAAGCTTAACATTTGTAGCTTTTTTAAAAGATGCGTTTGTTTCCCTTTCATATTCATATCTCTTGACCCTGATGGAATATGTCATATGATGCATTGAAAATTAAGAAAATGAATCGTGAAAAGGTGGGTAAAATATGGCACTGCTAAGAGGAGCAGGCTAAACTTTTTTTGTAACACGAGTGAGTCATCGTCTTAAATATACACGATCTTCGGCATTGTGGCCTCTCAGCTCCACGTGTTCCGACAAACAGAAAAACGACCCGACTGAGAATGCTGAAAAGGCACGTTCTTGCACTTGCATGAAGCGTATTCCTGCAGACGCCACCACCCCTTTGGCCTGCTGTATTCTTGTTTATAAATGTACAGTAGACGTTCTTGTTTTAAACCACAGTTCAGTTCACGCACTGTGTAAACCATGTTGATCCACTTTTTCAATGAAATGGAAGCCTGCTTCTGTGTTGAGGTGGCCAATATTGCCCTATGTAATGATCAAATAGATACAAAATAGTCCACATGTCATGGCCCACTGGATATTAATTGGTTAATAGTAGTATGATACTAAGTAGAATAATTATTAATAATAACATATGCATTGTCTTTGCAAGCACACACAGCAATTCAGCAGAAATGTTTTTTTCCTTACTTTTTGCCTAATCAATCTCAATATCCACTATCCACTAAACTTTTACAACGAGTTGTATCTGTTGTCATTATGATTTCATCTACAGCACTCTTAAAAATGTTTGTACGTATTTGGCTTAAAAGATAAGCTTGGAAAAATATTCTTGACTTCCGAAATAGTTAACACAACAATTCCAACTGAAGATCCTTTCACTTTGACCCATTTTACCGACTCTGTGCTGTATCCTGTGTTTGGATGTACAAAGGAGCAGTTATTGTTTCGTAAATGGGAACCTATTACATATTAATGTAGTCATCATGAGTGGTCATCAGACCAGAAAAGCGCTACATAAATACAGTCTATTTACTGTTTAATGCAGGTTGTTTAGTCCATTGGTCCCAATGTCGGGGTCAGGGCCTTCCAAGGGGTCCCAAAATAATCTGAATGGTCACCAAATTGTTAAAGAATCAAGAAATAATTTCAAAAGAAACCTGGTACACAAAATTCAAGTGACATTTTCAGATTTTTTCCTTTTTGTGTAAAATACTGGGTACTCTGGCCTCTCATTTTAAGGAGTCACAAGTGTAAAAGCTTGTCCAAGCAGGTCAGATAAATGGACGAAAAAGCGAAAAAACATTCATCTGATATGCACACTACCAAACACCCACCCACCCCCAACCCCCACCCCCCACCCCGTTGCTGTTTTTTTTTAATCAAAAAACAGCAAACATGTTTAAAGAACATCAACATTTATTTCACATGATATAAAACAGATGGAGTATGAACTTTTTGCAAATTTACCCTAATAATATTAATAATAACCTCTCATAGTTATATTTGTTCTTCTTTTCAGTGTGTACATAAATTCATAAATTAAGCTATCTTGTTTTTTTTTGTGTGTTCTTTGTTTTTTACAGTTTATACAGCTCTTTTAAATTAATTTATATCCTGTAGCTCCAAAGTCCTACTTATTGCTTCGTACATGTGCTATTCTCTGATTCTTCACCACCAAGGACAGATTCAAATGCAAAATGTCTAATGTGTCTCATGTCCTTGCCGTGTCACTGTATATCTTCTAAGCAACATAAACCAAAAAGACAGAAACAAAAAGAGATACAACTGAAAAAGACTGCAAAACCAAAACATTAACATACTGTGTGTGTCATCAACAGACTTCGGGAGAGTCAGACTGTCTGCTCAACTTAAATGATCACAACTTCTGCAATATATATATATATATATATATATATATATATATATATAGATATAGATATAGATATAGATATATAGATATGTATATAATCTGTTGTGTTGCAGGTGCAAAAAATGTAATAATAGAGTGAAGTGAGGCTCCGGTCTCAAATCAACACAAAGAATCAAAAACAGGTCAAACTCTAAGAGCATCAGCGGTCACTTCAGGGTTAAAGTAAAGCACTGCATGTGTGTTGAGTTTTGGTGCTTAGCCAATCTGCGGTGAGACTTCTCAAGTGCTCCTATATACAGCCATACACTCACCTCCACTCCAGTAACTCAGTAACAGCTAATATCCCCTCCTCCAGATCAGAAGAATATTCCAATAATTATTATGTTAAGCTGACTTTAATACTTAGTAGGGTATCATAACTTCTGTATATTGTGTGTGTGTGTGTATGTATTTGGCAACGCATTTCCATGGAGGTATATTGCCTCCAAAACAAGTTGTACATACAGTGAAGATTGTGAAATGGTTTAATTCTATATATTTATAGCTATAAAAGTATGAACTACAGCGAAAAAAAAAAAAAAAAAAAAAAAAAAAGACAGACAGAACAGGATTGACGGTTCACCCTTTTTGTTGCATTTTATTCACCCTGACTGGATAGGAGGATAAATACAATTTCTGACACATGCTACTCTGAGTTTATATTGTGATTAGCATGTGGAGTAGCTGGCTACTTCAAAGATAAGTCAAAAAGGCTGCCGTTCTCTAAAACTGAATTAGCAGTGTCTGAAACTACCTTTCTGATAGTGGACTCACGTGTACAACTTAGTGCAATGCCACCAAGGACTCTGAACATGTTCTCCCCATTTGTACAATTCATCTTGTCAAGACTACAAATACACATCAAAGACAGAATTCTTGGCAAGAGATCAGTGAGGTGGTGGGATACAGCCAGGTTATGAGCACTGCCAAAACGCAGATGTACTAGATTCAATGCATCCTGTCTAGCCATAGACGGAGCACTGAACTTGCTGCTGCTCTGCTAACATGATGCTCAGCTATGTCTCCTGTGTAGTCACAGTTCATCCAAACTGCTCGTGTGGCCCACAGATCAGACTGTGGTTGTACTGGACAGCCAACAGGTGTTCATTTGCATTACTGTGAACATGGAGCAGGGTGTTCCTGAAGAACAGGGTTTGTGTTCAGGAAACGTACCCTTAATTAAGATTTAAAACGCTACTGAATACACAGACAATAAAAAACTCTACAAACATTTTTTTAACAAGTTCAACCTTTCTGAAAAGACACAAAACAGACACAAAGGTGGCTGAAAGAGACATTGCTCCAGCTCTTTACGATAAACACTCCTTATTAAACTATGACCTATTTTTTGACTGTAGGGATGACTATAATAAAGTCATGTAGATTAAGAAATCAGTTCATACTGAGTTAGCCATCCTCCTTGGTCTACCAATTCCTTTTGAATAATAGACTTTGCATGGCTGCCTGTTACCACACAGCTGGAGAGTCATTTAAATCCAGAAAAAGGATTTGTTGTAATTATAAATGTGACTCATCTTACATAGAGGCAGATGTATTTTACAACTCTCAAGGCTCCAAAGAACATTCCTGTGCCTGTGCAGGTGTATTTCAGGTCAAACAGACAATAATTTGTGATTTTCCTAATCATTAAACCATTTCACAATGTGATTTTTATGCAAAAATGTTTTGGGACAAATATGACTCCATAGAATTGGTGGAATTGGTGTTTTGCTCTGGGACATATCAGTACAGACAGATCTAACAGCAGCTGAAGATACAGCATATCTGCCTTTCTTTCTGTCTTGATGTGATGGCAGTCTGTTGCCAGTCTGTTAGCAGCCATCTTCACAGTCTCCTTGTGGGCATGTAACAGTAGTATAAAAGTAGTTCCGTTGTAAACGCAGGAAGCCATGGAGCATGCTCGTGCAGGCTGGCTACATTTGGGCTTTCAGGACGTCACTGTGGATGTTGAGGCCAGCATCATTCATGTATCGCTGCTCACCAAGGTGAATGTCTGTGCTGCAAGGAGGAGAGGACAGGGAGGATGGAAATACAAGTGAGTCAGAAATTCCACAGTGATGAGTACATGTTCTATTGGTGATGCTAGTTTTTGATGTCACTTTACATTTCATCCAGCAATGGACGCTAATGTAAAAAACAACAACAAAACAAACATACAAAACAAACAAAAAAAAACAAAAAAAAAAGTTTTCAAGGATTTATTATAGTATTAGAGTGCCAAACTGCTCTGAACGTTCAGAAGTGTGTTTTTAAGCAGTGGTGAAAGCAGTACTGAGATCATTTACTGAAGTAGCAATAAAACAATGTAAAAATACAGTGCTAAAATCCTGCATTCAAATTCTTATGGCAGTAAAAGTATCACAGTATTATCAGTAACATTTACTGTATTTTAAGTATCAAAAGGCAAACTACTCATATAAAATAAGATAATCCTTTATTAATCTCAACTTTATTTATTTCATTGTCCTTTATACATACATCAGGATGGCCCCTCTCAGTGTTATATTATTAACTCGCTTATATACAGACATATTCTAACAGCTTCATTTACACTAGTTGTAGAAATTGTGTCCTAGAGAAGTCCGTATCTGCGATTTAGGAGCTGATTCTCAGTTCTGCGGTGTAACGTTAATGTGTGAATTCAGCAACAACCATTGGAAGCACATAACCCTCCAGCAGTTAACATCACCATGACAACGATGTCAATGATAGGGAAATAAGCTACATTAAACCCACATTCAATTTTTCTGGGGGGCCCGACTTTTTATTTTTTAGGCCTAATTAACCTATTATCGTTGATTTCACTTTCTTACACATTTAATCAAATTTTTATTTTCTATACCAGTGTGAACAAACTCCTAAAAAACATGGAAACAAAACTCACAGTTCAACTAGCTAGTTGGCCAATGAAAATAAACTGAAGGGATGCCCCTTGTGTCTAACAAGGTTTGTGATTCTCTGAATTTACATTTCTGTAGAAAAGGTGAACTATGAATTACTTACTTTTTTCAATACAAAACTGACAGTCAATTACCAATGAATGAATCCTTATATCAATGAAAAAAGTACTCGTTTTGAGACTTGAAACAACAGTTTCAGGTCAATGAAATAAAAAAAAATGTCTATGAAATATGACTTTTTGGCTTGTTGCCAGGGGTTGGCAAGCTGATCAACAATCACTCTCGGGGTGGACTGGACCTCCTCCACTGGTGAGTAACAGATGCATGCATTTCCTGGATTCATTAATGGGCTATGGTCCCTAGGGTTTTGGTGAATTTTTGTTTCTGTCACATTTGAAGTGCATTTTACAATGATAAAATTACTGTTTCTGTAAATGGAGTCTGGTGGCTTTGGTGAGAGCAATACAACAGCTGTTTCTGGTTAAACAAAACAGATCTCTTTAATGAAAAGGTCTGTGTCTGTAGAGGTCGTTTACATAATATGGTCAGACACTGAGCCTGTCAGTGGCAAAAACAAGCACTTTTAGTGGATGTTTGGAGAGATTACATTGCAGCCTGTTTTGTGGCTGCGCTCTGTAGTGCCCTCACTCAATACTTCAAAAATTGTCTCCATAAGTCACTTAAACACAAAACATGAGAAAAATGGGTTAAGCTGAAACAAGCTTTTTTTAATGTTTATTTTGTAATGTTTAGGTATTTATATCTTAACGTATTGTATTGGTTTTCCTTCTCATAGACATTAGTACAATAGTACTAAATAATAGTAATAGTAATAGTACAAAAATAGATATTGCAATGGTGATTTTCTTTAGAAGGAATATACCACCTCAGGCCCCTGGTGAGGTCATCAATACAGTTCACCTATCAACCTGACATTGGGGTATACGGTGCTATCATCTACCACCTGCATCTCACCTGAAAAAAGCTGGGCACACTGTGAGAGTAATGTTTTTTTATTTCTCCAATGCATTCAATACCATACAGCCCACATTCTGAGGGCCAATTTTGAGTGCACAGGGGTGGACCACCATCTGACAGCATGGATCATGGACTACCTCACCAACGAACCACAGAGAACAGTCCTGGCTTCCTTCTTCTTCACCTCTTCCCCTCACACTCAGTTTTGACAGACAAAGAAGCTACAATTTTAAAGGTCAGTGATGGAGGGAGTCCTCACTTACAAGCCAACATGTTGTTGTTGTTGTTGCTGTGTTTCTTGTTGTCTGCTGTTAGCTGGCTGGAAGAATCAAGGCTCCTCTCCAGCTTCTCCTCTCTGGATTGATGTGTCACACTTGGTCTCTCCTCTCTAGGCTCTGGGCTTGGCGTCTCAGGCTCAGGAGTATGGAGGCTACAATAAGCAGAATGGTCACACTCTGACTCTAATGCAAAAGGAGACTACTATTGATAGGACAAGAAAGTTATAATAGTTATAATATAATAATAGCTAATTAGTTGTAATTAGTATACTCTATTTTCATAGTATTTTATATTTTAGAGATCCTTTTGCCATTGCTCCACACATTTAGCACTCAGTCTGTGGCTTCACTAATGCCGGGATCAGACTACAAGACATTTTTGTCTTTGATGATGGTCACCATGTCAGATCTAACGATCACAGTACCATAAACTCTTGCCGTGTTATGGTCAGGTGACTGGCAAGACTACATGTAGTATCCCAACCAAACATGGCACATCTTATTTCAAAATCACATGTGAGTTCAGAGGTCATGGAGGAGCCGGTTGAAGCAACTGTCACTCATAGCGACCGAAGCGTTTTGTGTGATGCTGGCATTCTTGTGCAGCGAAAAAAGAAGAAGGAAAAGAAAGACACAATAACTGTGGATGCGCTCCTGGGTGGCACAGAGAGGACGGTATGGGCTGCTGATACTTAAAATAGAACTTGAGGTTACAAATGTCTGAACATTACATAGATAGCAGCAAGCTTAGCATTCCTCCTCCTCCTCCTCCTCTTTGCCGTGTGTGTTACCTGACTGCGCTCTGGAGAGAGCGATGCTAAGGAATATGTCGTGGGAGATGTGACACACAGACAAGACAAAAAAATGCTGAGGGGGTGTCATGGGGCGTCCCAGATGCTGCACAACAGGTTATTTAGCATGTCAAAGTACACAGGTATAGACGCCTGATTGTCGTTAATCGGCCACTACGCTGGTAATTCGGCGATTTTGTCAGCCATGACAAAATCGCCTCAAAACTGGGCTAGATTCATGTAGTCTGATCCCGTCATAATGAACACTAGTTTCTAGCTCCAAAAACATCTCAGACTGTGTCCACACAGGCACAGTGACACACACCTGTTTTCGGTGGTTGTGTTTGTTGGCGAGCTGGTCAGATCTTGCTCTCTGCTTTTGTCATCATCAAAAGGCTTGAAGTTAACAGTCTCCACACAATTAGGCTCCGTAGGCAGGTCCAGAACCACCACCCTCTGGCTTTCACACAGCTGGAACACACACGTCTTATTCAGAAAATGGAGAGCTTGTTATGTGCTGGGAATTACCTATGAATAACAGTATTGGTAGAAGAAATTAGTTCAGTGGTCTTGATTCAAAGCAAACTGTATCTCCTGTAACTTTTTAAACCTTTTAAACAATAGCAATACAAATTGTGCTTCCAAGTGTGCTGTCAGTGTTATTACATGCAGAGAAAGACAGCTGATGTGCATCTTTTATGTCAGAAAGACTTCAATTTAGTTTTTTTTTTTTTTTTTTACTTCAAATAAAGAAATAAATAATAACAAAATCAAAATAACACCACAGAGAAATGTATATAGATATTGGCAATGAAAAATGTATGTAAGTATATTTGATGTGTAATGACAGAGAACATGAAAAAGAGAAGAAATACATTACGCAACAATTCACTTCAAAAAACTACTGAGGAAATAGATGAGAAAACAGAAAAAAAATCCTAAAAATTAAATAAATAAAACAATGACTGAGTGACTAAGTCTGTGTTTTTCTGTCTCTGTTGTAGAATGAGGGGAAATGTGTGAACATTCTTCAGCTCCAAGGATCTCTGCGTTGGCATCCCACTGGAGAGCAGCCCAGAGCCAGCTAGCAATCCTGGCTGAATCCAGCAGATAAACCCTTTAAAACCCTCTTGGCTTCTTCCACATTCCCACAAATCCCCCATTATTGTCCCAGATTACACTCCCGTGTAACAGCCACAATGGCCGATTATCTGCTGTGTGGCAGACATGGCTGGGATTACAGATGCAGAATTTAACAAAGAGACAACTGTGTATAGTGTCTTAGAATTCCTTTGATTCCCCTCCACCTGCTGCCCCTGCAGCCTCCCACAGCCTGCACTGTACCCGTTACGTAGCTATCAGCTGACATCTCATGTGCATCTAGCCCCTATGCATATGTTTTTATTTCAATTATGGCTGTTCATGAGCTTACTTTATTACTTATTTTGGGCTCTTGCAGAGACAATCAAGAGTAATTTGGCTTAATGTTCACAGTGTTTACTACTGCCAGAACAATGGCAGTTATATTGACAACATGGTACATCATTCCACTTCAACCACATAGCAGCAGCAGTAATAGCAGTTTAATCCCGAACCACTTAGATTTACATTACATCACTACACAGGTGAAGTGAGGTTCATTGAATGAGTTGAATTTTCCAGAAAACAGGTAAAAAAAAGTTTTTCAGTACAATTAAAAAATGATTAAATAAGGAACAGTGAGTTTAAAAAAAATATCTCTAGTCATTCTATTTTGAGAGTTTAACTCTCAAAAACCCTGTTACTTTGCTTCACAAGGACTATGTGGGTGTGGTTTGAGTGCATTTGATGGACAGTGACATGAACACACATTTAAAGTTTAAGTTAAACCCTTTCAAGACATGTCATTCAGACAGAGGTAACTTTTACATGAAAGTTCTTCAGGGTTTCATTCAAACATGAAAAGCACACTTACAGACAGCTGGAGAATGAGAGAGAGAAAGCGAGAGAGAGTCATGATGAAGGAAAAAGGCAGTTTTTTAATCTTGAGGCTGCAGCATCAGTGATGGATTTTAAGTCTTATTTTTCCATTGAAGCCTTATTCTGAATCAATTTAATCATTCAACATTATTATAGGGAAAATTCTGCTGCCTGGTTTATGAAATCTGACAGTACACAACCAGTGAATGACAGGACGTTAAATTTGGATTCTAATTTCTTTCAGTATACAAAGCATTTTTCTGGATGATTCAACCACGCACTGAACATGAATCTAAATTAAAAATATAGGCAGAGACCAATTATTTCTGTGGTTGTACAATGGATTTTAATCAGTTCTGCTCCAGTCACACCATGAGGAAAAAAGCTGCTTTTGTAGACTGAGCTGTTCTGAGAAGAATCTCCACAACAACTTACAATGGCCTCTTTTTAAATTAATTCAACTGAATTAATTTCTCTATGCATAATAATAATAATCCAACAACAGTCGTTTAGACATGCCTGAAAGTGATATGAGAGACATACAGTGTTACTAGGTCTAGACCAGAAAGATTGCTTGAGTGACTTTAATTTTTAAGTGACTTTTTTGATAAAAGTATAAAGTAACACCAGACTTTTTCCTAATGGCATGTTTAAGTTTTAAGTCTCAAGGGAAACTGTTTTAAAAATGAGTAAAACAAGCTGTAACAGGAATTGATTGAATAACAAGGGTATGTAAGTCTACCCTGGCTGTGCAGAATTCTGTACAGTACCTCGTTATCTATGCTGTTGGTCTGCTCCACATTCTGCAGGGTCACGTCCCTATCCTGCTGCACTTCCTTACACTTGTCATTTTTCTCCTCCTCTGCGATCTGCACCTCCTAGAGATTGAAATAAAATAATGTAAAGAGCTGCTTGTATAGTCATCATCAGAACAGTGCATGAGGCTTTACACCTTATTTATGATAGTATATCATGCAATGCAGTGCATATATAAAGGCTATATTACCAAACCTTTATTTGATCAGTAGCTTAACACTGATCAAAAAATGGCAAGGGACTGAAATCAGTTCAGTAAAAAGTTGTATTAACAGCACTTTGCGTATATATACTCTACCAGTCAAAAGTTTGGACACAGCTTATTCTACATTGTAGATTCATACCGAAGACATCAAAACTATGAAGGAACACATATGGAATAAAAAACAAAAAAAAGGGTTTAACAAACAACAATATGTTTTATATTCTGTCATGTACCGCCGTGTCTGATGTGTCTGTTCACAGTGTCAAGTCTTGTCGTGCACTTCCTGTTTTATTGTGAAACCCTAACTCTCCTCTCGTTTCAGATCCTGACTTCCTGATGTGTTTCCCGCTTGTCTGATTGTCTGCCCTGCCCTGATTGTCTCCACCTGTTCATTGTTACCTCATGTATATATAGTTCGCGTCTCCCTTTGTCCTGTGCCAGATTGTCTTGTACGTCTTGTGCTCCCAGTATCTTGTCTCGCTATCAGTCCTGTTTATCTTGCCATAGTTCTCTATTGTTGTTTGATTACCTTAGCGTTAGTTCTCTTTTTGAGATCCTTAGCGTTTTTTGTTCCTCCTATTTGACACTACCTCTAAGCCCTTAGTTAGCCTGTATTGCCTTTTTGCTTTTGTAAATAAATCAGCCTTCGTGCTTGCCTTTTGTTGGAACTGTGTTTGGTCCTGTGTTTGGTCCTGCTTTTCCGGTCCGGCCTTTTCATATTCTAGATTCTTCGAAGTAGCCACATTTTGCTTTGATGATAGCATTGCACACTCTTGGCATTCTGTCAGTCAGCTTCATGAGGCAGTCACCTGAAATGGTTTTCCACCAGCCTTGAAGGAGCTCCCAGAGGTGCTGAGCACTTGCTGTTTTGCGTTCACTCTGTGGTCCAACTCATCCCAAACCACCTCAATTGGGTTTAGGTCAGGTGATTGTGGAGGCCAAGTCATCTGACGCAGCACTCCATCACTCTCCTTCTTGGTCAAATAGCCCTTACATAGCCTGGAGGTGTGTTTGGGGTCATTGTCCTGTTGGAAAACAAATGACGGTCCATCTAAGCGCAAACAAGATGGGATGGCATGCTGCTGCAGAATGCTGTGGTAGCCATGCTGGTTAAGTGTACCTTGAATTTTGAATAAATCACCAACAGTGTCACCAGCAAAGCACCCCCACACCATCACACCTCCTCTTCCATGCTGCATGGTGGGAACCACACATTTGAAACAATCCACTCACCTTTTCTGCATCTCACAAAGACATGACGGGTAGAACCAAAATTCTCAAATTTGGACTCATCAGACCAAAGTACAGATTTCCACTGGTCTAATGTCTATACCTTGTGTTTCTTGGCCCAAACAAGTCTCTTTTTCTTGTTGTTCCTCCTCAGTTGTGGCTTCTTTGCAGCTATTCCACCATAAAGGCCCAATTCACGCAGTCTCCTGTGAACACTTGATGCTGAGATGTGCCTGCTACTTAAACTCTGTGAAGCGTTTATGCAGGCTCTAACCTGAGGTGCTGTTAATTAACAGTTTCTGAGGCTGGTAACCCTGATGAACTTATCCTCTGCAAGAGAGGCAACTCTTGGTCTTGCTTTCCTGGGGCGGTTCTCATGAGAGCCAGTTTCATCATAGTGTTTGATGGGTTTTGCAACTGCACTTGAAGATACGTTCAAAGTTCTTGAAATCTTCCAGTTCGACTGACCCTCATGTCTTAGAATAATAATTGACTGTCACTTCTCTTTACGTAGCTGAGTGGTTCTTGCCATAATATGGATTATAACAGTAGTCAAATAGGGCTGTTAACTATGTACCAAGCCTACTTCTGCACAACACAACTGATGGCCTCAAACACATTGAGGCCAAGGCAAGAAATTCCACAAATTAACTCTTGACATGGCACACCTGTTAGTGAAAACCATTTCAGGTGACTGCTTCATGAAGCTGATTGAGAGAATGCCGCCTCACAGCTAGAAGATCCCCGGTTCGATCCCGCCTGGGGTCTTTCTGTGTGGAGTTTGCATGTTCTCCCTGTGCAGCGTGGGTTCTCACCGGGTTCTCCGGCTTCCTCCCACAGTCCAAAAACATGCTTAGGTTAATTGATAACTCTAAATTGTCCATAGGTGTGAATGAGCGTGTGGTTGTTTGTCTGTATATGTAGCCCTGTGGTAGGCTGGCGACCTGCCCAGGGTGTCCCCTGCCTTCGCCCGAGAGACGGCTGGGATAGGCTCCAGCCCCCCCGTGACCCTGCAAAGGATTCAGCGGTGTATAGATAATGGATGGATTCTGGTTAGTTTAACCCTTTTTTGTTTACTACATAATACCATATGTGTACCTTTGTAGTTTTGATGTCGTCAGTGTGAATCTACAATGTAGAAAGAAATAAAAATACAGAAAAAGCGTCCAGAGTGAGAAGGTGTGTCCAAACGGTTGACTGGTAGTGTATATAGAAACAAAATTTGATGATGTCATTGTATAAGAATACTGAATTTGCAGGTCATAAAAGTCCATAAAAACACATTGATTTGCTCTTTACTTTTAGTTTTAGTATTTTGCTTAAAATGTGTAAATATTTTTTCGATGAAAATGTGACAATTACAGCACTTAGAGAATATGTCAATCACTAGGATTAAAAAATATAAATAAAAATATCCCATGAACCTGTGGTGCAGGTTCTGCATGAGTCCTAGCAGCCTCAGCAGCCATCCTGCTCTGCTCCGTGTGAGCCACCTTTAGCAGCTCCAGAGCTGCCTCCAGCTCCACAAGGTCTGCACTGGGCCCCTCTGCCTGCACCTGACTCTGTACATGCACACACAAACCCATCGACCCACACACGCACAGAAACACACACACACGCACACACACTTGTGTGAGTGCGTATGTGTGTGCATGTATGTACATGAGTTTGTGTGTGTGTGTGTGTGTGTGTTTTGGTTGGGGGGGTTGACATCACCTGTAGGATAACAAAAGGGTTGTCTTTGCTGAAGGAGGGTGAGCGGGATGGGGCTTCTCTCTTCTTTTCTCGGAGTGATGCAGCCTGCTGGTTTCTCCTCATCCTCTCCAACTGCTCTTCCACACTCATCCTTGTTCTCCCCACCTCTCGCTCCCCAAATCCAGTCTGATCTACTGCACTCCTGGGACGGGCCTGTACAGGACAAGACTCAGTGTTTTGACTTTTAGTTATTTCATTTTATTTTTGTTGCATTTAAACTATGGATCTATTTTTGTTTCACAAGTCTTTTATTCAGAGCAAAGGCACCTCAGAAAGTAATCAATGAATTTCAGTGAAATCTGCAGTAGATATTAAAACTGCCAAGACAATGACTCCTGACTGCCTGACCTTTCCTTGGCTAGACAAAATTGTCAGCATGTATGGGCTTTTGACTTTGTTCTTGTTTTCAAATTAGTGGGTGAATGTGTGTGATGTGCAGGCGTATGAGGATACATGCCTCATATCTGTGGTATGGCAGTGCAGTGTGGGTGAGTGCAGGCATATCAGCCATGAGAAACATGGCAGAATGATACCAGCAGAAATCTCTTTTACTGCAGTTTATGTTCTGCTATTTGCTTGTGTTGCAGATTAAAGAATATAAGGACTTCTTTTTGTATCATGCACTGAGAAAATGAAATAAGAAAGAAGACAGTATGTTTGACTGCTAAATCAACCTGGAAAACAAGACAGAGATTTGAACAAGAACTTTCAGCACTGAGATGTAAAGAAAGCAGTAAAGCTGAAGGGGAAAAGGAAACTTTTCTGTCAGGCAACACACTCCCTGCTCTGAATGAGAATGTCAGATAAAGCGACATGTCATTGTAAATGTAATAGTAAAAGATATGTATCTTCTTTTTGGCTGGACAGAAAAAGAATCTAAAGGGTTCTGACTCAAACAAAGCCACTAGCCTTACGCTGATTCTGCCACATTTGCTGAATAGGAATTGCTTGATTTCATCTAAATAAGTTTTGTCTCAAAAGGAAAAACCTACTGCTCTAGATTCAGGCTTCTTAGTCTTCCTCAGGGTCACATAGGATGCGATGGTGGAGGACTCTGGAGGACTCATGGGAGATTTGGTCCTGGGAGGAACGATGCCCACTGGATAGGGGGGCACTGTTGGAGAGATGCCAGGGAATGCTGTCACTTACATTAGCAAACACACACTGCAGTCAGGGTAATTTCTCATGCCGTGGCTGAAAATGTAATAATGTTCATTTCATTAAGATTAAAAACGTCTAAAAGAATGTTAACAAAAACAGACATTATGGGACATCTTTGAAACACAGTGTTCAGCAAAACATATATTTTGGTACAAGCAGTTTGAGCTTAGTAAAGCTTTCTGAATAAGTTACAATTTTAAATATCTTCGAACTCTTGTCTGGGTCCAATTTAATGTCGTAGACGACACAGTCATAGTGGGCTGTATCAGGAGTGGACAAGAGGATGAGTACAGGAAACTGATCCAGGACTTCATCACATGGTGTGACTCCAACCACCTGCTCCTCAACACCACCAAGACCAGGGAGATGGTAGTGGACTTTAATTGAAGGGGACTGCGTGGAGGTGGTTCACACCTACAAATACCTGGGAGTGCAGCTGGACGAGAAACTGGATTGGACTGCCAACACTGACGCTCTGTGCAGGAAAGGACAAAGCCGCCTGTACTTCCTCAGAAGGCTGGCGTCCTTCAACATCTGCAAAAAGCTGATACAGATCTTCTACCAGTCTGTGGTAGCGAGTGCCCTCCTGTGCGCAGTAGTGTGCTAGGGGAGCAGCTTAGAGAAAAAGGACACAGCACTCCTGGACAAACTAGTGAGGAAGGCAGGCTCTCTCGTTGGCACGGAGCTGGACAGTCTGACATCTGTGGCAGAGTGACGGACACTGAACAAGCTCCTGTCCATAATAGACAATCCTGATCACCCACTGCACAGCGCCATCTCCAGGCAGAGGAGCAGCTTCAGTGACAGACTGCTGCCATTGTCCTGCTCTACGGACAGACTGAAAAGATCGTTCCTCCCCCACGCCGTATGGCTCTTCAAAACCTCTCGGGGAGGGCGATAAAAGCAATAATCGACACAACAACTCCGGACTCACTACACACTCACACCACACACCATGGACACACGCACTTTATCACACACACATTTATATGCTGGACCCAAGTGTGGACAAACCGACTGTTGCACACTGTCATTTTTGCACAACTGCACTACTGCACTCACATTCAACCACCAGATGTCTATCTTGTATAGCTTAGTTCTGTATTTTTATCTCACTATTTCTGCTTATATCGTTAGTTTGTATTTTGTGCTGTATTTTAGCCTCATTACTTGAAAATGACTGCTGCACAATGTCCTTTGCACAACTGCACTACTGGACTCACATTTAACCACCAGATGTTTATCTTGTATAGGTCAGTTCTATATTTTTATCTCACTATTTTTTTTCTTATATGGTATTTTGGAATGTATTTTTGCCTCCTTACTTGAAAGTTGTTATTTTTTGCATGCCATTGTGTTTCTATCCTTTGAGCTGCTGGAAATGTACATTTCTCTTTGGAGATTAATAAAGTATCTATCTATCTATCTATCTATCTATCTATCTATCTATCTATCTATCTATCTATCTATCTATCTATCTATCTATCTATCTATCTATCTATCTATCCATCTATCTATCTAGATTGTTACGGCAGCAGATCCAATATCTGTGTCATTCAGTCCAGCACTTTTGACAAGAATGGACCGAGCAAGCTGGGTTCTTAATCAAACAAAATACTTTATCTAATAAAAAAGGTTGACAAAAAAGGTCTTCAAATACAATTTCCATCTTTCAGAGTTACACAGCAAGCACAGTCAAAAAACTATACACATCCGTGCTGGTCTAAAATCCAATCAAATTAAAAGTCCCGAATCTAAATGACTGTTAAAGGATAACTTTCGTTTTTTACAACCTGGACTTTATTTGGATAACATGCCACCACGGGCTCAGAGGGGAATAGCACCAGCATATCATAACAAAATATTGGAATATGAACGAGTTTCGCAGCAGATTATGCGTTTATAGAGGCTACGCACGGGTGCCCCGATTACTCGCATTATACGGATATACGCGCCGCTCCCCTGGGGCTAATTTCTTCAAAACGACTCCAAATGCCACCAAAGTTGTCTGGGTGTCTAAATGGTCGTATTTAATGCTACAAATAAAGTCCAGGTTGTAAAAAACGAAAGTTATCCTTTAAATTACCCCTTACTAACAGTAAACATCTCTTTCATGAAATAAAAAAACTAGAAATTACAAAATACAAATATATGAATTCTTATGTTGCTTTCAAATTATATTATTAATTATTCTAAATATTCATAGCTATCATGGCTCTAACATAGATATTTTCTTCACAGACATTTTGTGTGAGTCACAAGTTTAAGCAGCAGTTCAAAATTTCAGAAATTCTGAAATTCAACAAATATCATTGAAATTGTGTTTAGATGTTTACAAAGCCACCGTGATTTTTTTAAACATACATATATTTTGGCTTCCAATATCACAATAGTGCACATTCCACCACTGAGCTGGAGAACAGACCAGATGTGAACAGTGAAAGTGTTACTTGCTACTTACTAAGCCAAGTGCTTGCTCATGAGGGAATTGTTGGGCCTCTGTAGATAAAGACTTTGGTCTGCACCAGCTCTATATGGAAAGTGTCCTGAAACAACTTTGGTTGTGATTTGGTGCTATATAAATAAAATTGAATTGAACTGAATTGAAGTTGAAATTTGGGATATCAAACACCGACTGAACGTAAGAGTATCAACTTTATGTGACTGAGTCAAGGAGTACCTTTTGAGGCTGTAGTGTCTTTACTCTCAGTCGAGGTCTCTGTCTTGTCTTTGTCCTCACCGTTGGCCTCGTCCACTTCTTCCTTCACCGTGGTCAGCTCAGGCTCACTTTTATATAGTCGGTAGTCTGGAGCTTGCTGTGACAGAGAGGAGAGAGATGTCTTAGGGTCACAATACACACCATGTAGCAGCAGTCAGGCACACATACACATCCACACACATATACAGTACACACTAAAAAAAACAAGTTTTTCAGTGGTTCTTTGTTTGTCCTAAATCTACATTACCATTCAAAAGTTTGGAATGATCTGTTATATTGATGTTTTTTCCCTTCCTTTTATCCCCAACACAATAATGAAATGATTAAAACATTCCACAGTGTTGCATGACAAGAGGGAATAGTGTTTAGGCATTTTTTCCATAAAATACCCTTTTATTCTGAATTTGTGTTCAAGTCCAGAAAACAATAGTGACCCTAGATCATTTCTAAACTACAACGGTGCCTCTGCAGTCTGTTCATTGGTTAGACAGAATAGGTTAAAACTGTAATTTGCCAGTCCATAGTTTAATTACTGGATATTCTGTGATCCAATCGTGGTAATCCTGGCTTTATTAAGACAACATAACTGTTAATTCCAACTTGTTTTTTTATTCTTTTCTTACCTAACAGTTGCTCAGAGATCTTTATCTCCTTCTGCCATTTAAATTTTAAATAAATGCACAGCATTTGTTCTTCATGTACAGTTCAAAACATTTTTTTTGCAAATCCTTTCAAATAATATCTATTTGTAAAGAGGACTTGTAAAGCATGTAAATTACTCAAAAATACAGAGTAGCCCTCTCCACTGTTTTGAATCAATCTTTTGTGGCAGGTGATTTTAAACTTTTGAACTTTATTGTACATGGAAATTTATTCATTGTTGATTTGGGTCATTTCTTAGTGCTGTTTTGGGTGAAAACCTTGTATCTCCCAAAAGTCAACTTTGTGGGATCTAAGAAAGTGCTTTAAGAGCTTTAGAGGTCAAAAACCTTTCTCAGCCCACAGAGTACAAAACAAGCCTTCATGAGAAATTAGTTTGATGATTTATTAGGAGTATATGGCAGGTTAGGACCACTGCAAGGGTAAACAATTGCATCATTTTAAGAAAACATATGTTTCATGTTGAAACCATCCTAGGATAGGGTATACTATCTTTTACTATCTTTTGTGTTTTTAGAGTTATTGTTGCATGTGTTTGTTGGTAAGCAACTGTAAGCAAAACCCCATGACGGAAAGCATGAAATTAAATAACAGCAATTAAAAAAAAAAGAAGTCAAAATACAGGACTAGTCAAAAGTTTGGACACACCTTGTCATTCAGTGTTGTGTCTTGATTTATATGATTTTCTGCATTGTAAGTTAAGACATCAAAACTATGAAAGAATACATGTGGAATCATGTACTAAACAAAAAGTGTTAAACAAACCAAAATATGCTTACGTATCGCCACCATTTGATGCCTTGATGACAGCTTTGAACTTTATTGGCATTATATTAACTACCTTCATAAGATAATCACCTGGAATGGTTTTCAGTCAGCTGGTTTGCCTTGTTAATAATTAGTTGGATTTCTTGCCTTCTTAATGTATTTGACAGATGGTGATCTGTTTTGTTTTTCAGAGGTAGTGATGGTATACACTAAATAGCTCTGTTTCACTACTGGTGTAATCCATATTAAGTCAGGAACCTCTCAACTAAGTAAAGAGACATGACAGTGCATCATTACTTTTCAACAGCTTTGAAATATATCTTCAAAGATCAAAAACCATCAAAGTCCATGATGAAACCAGCTATTATGATGACCAGGAAAGGAAGACTGCAGAAATGACCATATTTGGATGAGAGGGTGGAGCTGGTGAGGATACACATTGCTATACCTATGTTCTCATTGGATCTAAATGAATTGGCAAAAATACAAAGAATCAAGGCTAAAATTGAAATCGTTTGAGTCCTGGGGTGACATCTTGCATTCAGCATGAGGAATTTGAACTCTTCTGTCTGAAGACTTGAAGAGGCAAAAACAAACAAGAAAGGAGTTGCAGAGAAAGCAAGATGCAAGTAAATATGACAGAGACAAACTAATTTAGGCTTGTCTTGAATTAAAAAAAACAGTCTTGGAGATACAAGGTATACAGCCACTGTGGTCTTACAATAAATGGCTGTTGGCATCCAAAACATTCTTTCAGAACCATTCATGGTTTATTGAGAACCTCTTTTAAAGTTTTTTTTTTTTTGGGGCTAATAAGTTCATAAGTTCAACATCAGCTATATCCATGTTCCAAAAAAGGCTGGATGTGATACTGGAAGTAACAGTGACAGCTGGATGGATATGTATCCAAAATGATCCTTGAAGAATGAGTCTCTTCAGTGTCAGGATGATGGAGTTGAGAAGTGAAACAGATGAAAATGAATGTACAAATGGTTGTAAGCACACAGAATCTTCTGAAATGACACTTTCAGATGCAGCGGTTCAGTGTGCTAATGGATGGTGGTCACAGGTAGAGGGAGCAGACATGGCAGGCTATGGAGGTTTTCAGTGGTTCTTACGCTGTGTGCTCCATTCCTGGAGCTGCCTTTGCGGTCCTCATGGCGGTGCGTGTGGGGAGGCAGGCGGCCGCCAGGGTGTGAGTGGTGGGGGGGCACGTGAGGGGGGCACTCTGACGAGTCGTAGTGCTGGGGAAGGGGTGGGCGAGGGGGCACACTGTCGCCCTCCTTGAGAGAACTGAGTGGCAGCAGCGTCACTGCCTGTTGACAGTTAACACAGCTGGTCTCATTCCAAGGAAATCATGTGGTACTACTGGACACAGGGTTTCCGCCAGAAAAGTTGTCAGGCCCGGCGGCCAAGTGTTTTTTTTTTTGTTTGTTGGAGGTGGGGGGGCCTTGTAAAGCTCAGAGGAGTGGCTTGTCACTGAAATAAGAATAGCTGGTCCGACATAAATGTCAGGCTGCTTTAAGTGAACCTGGATACAAAATATTGCTAACATCAGGGCTAGCCTCCTTCAGCCTCCCTGGTGCTCATAGAGTATGCATACCAGCTACATAACTTCAATGAGAAAAGAAAACTTCATGATTTTGTAGACCTTCCAAATGCTGATGGACCAAGTAATAGTGAATAATGGTGAAACCAGTAATTTTGTGTGGGTTGTGGTGGGAAAAAAAAATCTACCTTTTTACAGTTTTATCATGATTGTAGAGATCTTCATGACCAGTACCCAAGGACCTGAGACCCGACCTGGGACCCATACGGGTCCACATTTTATACAGTCACGTGGGTCCAGGTTGAATCCCATTCTATTACAGCATGAGATAGATGTGATACCCAAGTGAATTCGAAAAGACCCGACCGTGATCAGACAATGCTGGTCATGATGGAAGTGCTGTGTGTGTGTGTGTGTGTGTGTGTGTGTCTATGGTAACTTGCAACACTGAAACATTAGGATGACAAAATAAACAAGGTGAAAAAACCACAAGAGCCACAACAGACTCATCTCAGAAAGCACAGATGATAACATATTAGTAATGCTAACGTTAACAGCTATGGCAATGAACAAGCTATCGTTATCATAGTTGAACAGGGCAGTTGAAGTTGCCTTTGTTGAGCTAAATGCAACAAAACTGCAAAGCTGATTCTAAATGGGTTGTGATTGTCATCAATCACTGTGACAGCAAGTGGACTTAAAAGTTGAAGTAACGAGTGGATTTGCCATGCTGTTTCTATCAGCGTGAGAGGTATAACTCGAAACCTGGAAGTATTTCACCAACTTGGCAAGGAGGATAGATCATGTGTCACTGCTAGGCACAGAGGAGAATGCTATTAATGTTACATTAGGTAAGACACAAAGTTTTGTTTGATAAATTGTAAATTAATGTAACTTTTTTAAGAGTAATCAGCTGTGATTCCAATTGGGACAATGTCTCCCATTTGGGTCTAGGTCTGACATTTCTCAGTTCTTCAAGGCTCCAGGTCTCAGCTTTCAAATAATAAAGTGAGTAAAGTAAGTAAACTTGGTTTGGTTCCAAGAAGTATATTTCTGGGTCTTTTTGGTTTTGTTGACAAATTTTTGGACCTGTGAAGACCTCTACATGATTGTTGGCAGGAAAAATGGTTTCTGGGTCCTTTTAGGACCATGAAGCAGTAACTACATGGTTTGACTGCTATGTCAGATTAATATTCAGTAGTTGACAGTCATTCAGTCACTCACTCACACCCGCTGAGGCAACCAGTTCCACCCACTCCCAGTTTCCACTGTTTGACACGATTAGACCAAGAGTTCTGAAAGGCAAAACATTTACTTCTTAAACTCTCTCTCTCTCTCTCTCTCTCTCTCTCTCTCTCTCTCTCTCACACACACACACACACACAGTAATACCTTCGATAATAACATGGTGTTGATGGAATGAAAAAAGTACTCAGAACTCAGTTGTGCAATACCTGAACAATCTACAGCATAGACATGCCAGAGTTGTATATAGTTAATGTTAAAAAAAAATGCAGCAGTTATAAGCATTTTTTGATTAAATGACTAAACAATTACATTTGTAAGACAAATGTATAAGTATATTCTGAATACTCTCTATGCTGTCACAGAAAGACTAATGTTAGCAAAGCAGAGTAAACAACTCCAGCAGTGAAACACACTTAGTGAGTGATTTGTGTAGAGTCAAACCTTCAGCTCAGGGTGGGGGGCAGACTCAGGGCTGGGAAAGCAAGTCTGAGTGAGTGAGTGATTCGTGCAACCTGAGGCAGACCTTAGGCTTAGGGCTCTGGGCTGAGGGAGCAAGTGCTGAACACCAACGTGGTTGCTTTTCTCACAGGGCTATACAGTAACTAACTTAATATATTTCCACAAATACAATTAATATGATCGTTGGGTGACAGTGTAAGTGACACATGGTCTCACCTCATCTTAGCAGTTTGCACTTGCTAGAATCAGGTAGGAGGGGCGAGTCAGTGAATGAGTTAGTGGACACAAGGGCTTGTTGCTCCCATGTCAGTTAAAAGAGTCGTTCGCACAGTACTATTTTTATCAGCTGGTGGCAAGCAAGACAGAACTTGGCTTGGGGCTTGAGGAGTTGTAGGATTTATTCCAGACAAATTGCTACACAATATACACACTGCCCTGCAACATTCACAGCCAAAATGTGACTGGTATCTTCATACTCACTGTCACACATGTTCTCTCTCTCTCTCTCTCTCTCTCTCTCTCTCTGTCACTCCCGACTGCACACTTGGAGAGTGTTAAGTTTGCTATTTGTATAACACATTTTAATTAAAGAAACATCTGAAAAGTACATTTTTAAGAATTCTCTGATGTTTAAGCCCCTGCAGGCCCAACTTGGCCAAGTTGGGGAGTCAGCTTGGCCCTGCAGGGGCTTGAACATCAGAGAATTCTGAAAAATGTACCAGGCTTTCAATACACTGGCGGAAACCCTGTGGACTGTACTTTTGGTTGAGAGTTGTAAGCAGGGCATGAACTGTGTCTGCTGTTTGGTGCTGAGCAGGTAGAAAACAGTGGGTTTATCAGAGCTTCTTCACTAAAAACAGCTGCCAGCTGTTTCTGCTGGAACTGATGAGAGCTTGGGCTGTAAAACCAAAACAAAGATGCCAGAACACTTTGTAGAGCTGATGGTAACATCTGTGCCACACAAAAACTGCTAAAACAAGTAAGCCAGACAGCGGTCAAATTTGCACAAAAAACACAAGACAAAAATTCACCTTGTGTTCAGCCTGAACACTCCTTTAGTTGGCTTCTGTGAAGCACAATACAAAGCTACAAGGTTAAATGAGCAATGATGGGCATCATGAAAGGGAAATTATGAATTTGGTTGTTTTTTGGAAAAAAGGTTGCTGTTAAACAGGCAACTCTAGTCTAAACCCTTGAAGCATGAAGAAATCATGAATGCACCAACAAGAAGCTTTCTAATCATTCCCTGCCTACAACTTGATTACAAACTTCCTGTATTGTAATCTGACAAAAAAGGTTACTGTAGTAGATAAGCTACCTCAAGCAAGTTTAAAGATTCAGCGAGCTGACTTTCATAGTGGACTGAATGAAACTGAAACCAGTGGATGCCTGCATGGAAGACGTCAAGCTTAACACTGTTAGTGTGATTTGTCAAATTGTGTACAATAGTACAAAAAGTACATAACTAGTATTTGGCTGACAAAAGAAAACAGTGATTAATCCAGTGCTGAAAACAAATGAAGAGAAGCTACCTATATGTGCCTGCTGAATCCAGTGGCCACGCGCTTCATGCTAACTCTCATAGAGTCACTTTTATAATGTCGGGATGAATGCATATACATTACATCCCTGTTGGTTACTCTACCAAAATCATGGACTGATTCTCTCTTTTAAAAAGGACCTTCAAGACATTCAACTGGAGGAACAGACTAAACCAAACATCAAACAACGTGATATCAAATGTGATAGCGGTGGTGTAGAATGGATGTTAGTATGTGCTGTGTGGGATGGGGATTTGTCTTACCTCATTCTTCTGTAAACTGGAGAGTGGTTTGGAACCAGGAAAACCTGTTGAACATGGGGAATATGGAGAGAAAGGACACCTGAAAAAGCATTTGTGGTCGCACACTCAAACCATCTTTCCATATACATCCCAGCTGATTTTGCCTCTACCGAATGCTGGCCACTCGACACATCGTGTCACCATGGCGCTTTCAGATGCTCTGTTTGCCGCTTCGCGCAGTGAGAACAAAGGCACTGAACTCGTCGCTCGAACGCGTCGAGTCATGGGGCTCAAAAATCGGGTTAAAAACGGGCTCAAATCGTACAGTGTAAATGTTGTTACCAGAAATTAATTTTTCTCCTCAATGTAAATTATATTAGATAAATATGAAAAGAATCAGAGAATGCGACTTATTTAAGTGTTATTCAAGACACTCACTGCTGTCTGTGCTCCGCTGTGGTTTGTTTTTAGCTAGAGCCTCCATCACGTCCTGGATCCTCCACAGCTCCTTCTGGATCTGGATGTGCCGCTGGCTTGGAGGCTCTGTCTGAGGACACACACACACACACACACACACACACACATGCACACATGTACACATACACACACATACATAAATGCTGTTAAAAGCTGGATCACTCTACAAAGTGTTTGTGCATGTGTGTATGTGTGTATTACCTGTGGGCTGCCTAGAGCCTCCAGCTGTTCCAGCAAGTTAGACTTGGCTAGAGTGACATCTGCCCCCAACTTGTCATACTCCCTCCAGGAGCGCTCCAACTCCTGAAACCAGGACACCAGCCAACAGTGGGGTCATAGGACTGTTTGAATCTTTGAATTGTGTGTACATGTATGTGTATGCCTAAACCGCTTCCTAACCGCTTCCCTGTCCTGATATATTAAAATAAATCATACACAATTTGAATTATTTAGTATTTACATATTACATATTTCCAACACATTGTGAATCTATGTGTATGGATAGTCAGTGTTAAAGAGGTAGAAGAACCATGTTGATAGCATATTCGGAGACCTAAACCGTGGTAAATCACTAGTATAAACTGATATAAACAATTGGATCTCCCACAACTGCCTCCAGCTCAACAAAGACAAAACTGAAAGTCTTTCTGTGTTTTTGTTTTTATTGGTGCTAAATCTCTGTGGCACGAGATATGTTCTCATTTAGCCTCCCTCTTCCTTGAAAATAAGACACATGTAACAGAAACTAACTTTTATCTTATTAAAAATGGAACCAGGGTAAGAGGCATCATGTCTCAGACTGAAGCACAAAAACTTGTGCACGTATTTGCCTTTTGTAAGTTACCTTTCTTCCTAAGACAAAGTGCAGCAGCTAACAAAAAGAAGAAAAATGATTACATGACACCTGTTTCTAGATCTTTGCAATGGTTTCTGGTTAGGTTCAGCATCGATATCAATCTTTTGCTAGCCCTACATGGCCAATATGAACCTTGTAGGACATCAGGCTCTGCACCTGTTGCTGTTTCAAGAGTTAGGGTTAAGTTGTAAAACAAATCATCATTTAGGGGTGGGCGGTATACCAGTTTTGTCACTGTCACCAGTGTAACGTTCTGCCATGACATAGATTTTGCAACACTATCATTATCATGAGAAATGTTTTTTAATATATTTAAAATAATGTGCTTTACTGTGGCTGTGATAACACTGCAGATACAGGGCTATGAACATACTCACAGAACTGGAGTTACATGCAAAAAGTACTATTTTCCACGCTATAAAGCTGGGTCCAGTAACACGAAGATGTGAAAGTAACATTCCAGCAACAGATACCAATTTTTATGTTGTTGCCTGCATGTACAATCACAAATGTCTTAATCTACTTCCACCATCCAAGGAAGTGGATTAACTTGATGGAAATGTCCCCACAACAACAACTGGAAAAGTCTGGGGCTGTGTGTGCCCTGATCATCTCATCTGTGACTGCTGTGAAGGCCAATATCAACCAGGATTCACTTCAAAACTGTATCTCACAGATGGATTGACACCAACATTAAACTTAATACCTGTTGCCATTTTTGTCCTGCTTCACTGTTTGTTCTGCTGGTGAGCCTCCTGAATTTGGCATTACCACAATCTTCAGCTGATGTGGTTAGTACCATCTAGTGGCAGAATATCGGTCCACATGTGGAGGTTTATAGTATCTGAAAAGCCTGCTGTTTGGCTGTGTTCAGTGTGTGCATCAGCAGAGGGCAGTGAACTTGGATACGGTGCCTGGGTGCACAGCTGCGGCAGCGCGTATGTGAGTGTGTTTTAGAGAGAGAGAGACAGACAAAAACAACGGCAAAAATAAAGGCACGTGTATTGTCATGTGATCATATAGAGACTTAAGATTTGACAACAACATAAGATAAGATAAGATAAGATAAGATAAAACTTTATTTATCTCCAGCTGGGGAAATTTGGGTCTTATCTAATTACTGCTGAAATTGTCAGTTGTGACTGATGCAAATCATCATCACCATCATTACCCGTCCTGCCGTGATGTATGTGTGTAAGTTGGGGTGTGCTCACAGTGCTGACTCTGGACAGTTCTCTGCAGGTGCTGAGCAGACCATTCTGCAGCACATCTCTCTGCTGGACCAGGCTCTGTACTCCAGCAGCATTGGAGCTGCTCTGTTCACTCAGCTCCTGACTGGCAGACAACAGGGCCGTCTCCAGTGTGTGCTGCCACACAACACACACACACACACACACACACACACACACACACACACACACAAATACTTAGTGTATTTGTCAACAGGATCAACACAAAGACACAAACAATGACACACTGACATCTGTACCTTCTCTCTGTGTAGTTGCTGCAGTTTCTCCTCCTGCATCCTCACTGCCTTGTCCTGCTCACACAGTTTGCTCAGCTTGGTCTGACACACAAACACACACACACACACACACACACACACACACACACACACACACACACATGAACAAACTTTCTTTGAAATTCCTATGTATTTCACTACAAGCTGTTCTTATCTTACATCGATGTCTGCCTCCTCTGTGCGCTGAATGACGGAGCTGTCTTTGTATTCCTCTGGGCTGATCTGAAATGAGAAGTCACAGTCAGACACAGAGAGCAGGGGGTGACTCCAACACATCTGTTTGGATGGAGAGCTAAGACCTCCATCCATGAACAGCACTTTTCCAAAATCTTACTTTGTGCAATTTGGGACAAAATAATGACTTAACATCTCTATGTTTTTGGTTATTTTTGTTCCAGGTTAACCAATTCAATTATTTTTGTGAAATTAATTATATCATTATCATAAAGCATGCTCCCCACTCGACTCCCCGGATGGGCATGTGTATAATCCTTTAATCCTGTTTAATTTTCCTTGAACCTGTTTACTCAGGTATTACCAGGGATATTGTGGCTGAATATTGGAACATAGAAACAGATACAGGGAGGTGTAGCCTGGGAGTGCAGATGCACACTAATAAAATCAAATTAGTCACATGCAGGTGGCAGGACATGTGTGCCATATCATAATAAGTTTTGGGTTAGTCATTTCTAACCCTTGTGTTAGACTTATGGAAGCCACAATGACCAATTTCATCACAATCTGTCATTTGTTGGTTTAATATCAATGTATGTAAAGAAAATTTTTGCTGTTCGTTGCTTTTTCCTTTCTTTCAGTTTTTTGCGTTGGTTGATTGAAGGACCACAGATGCCAGTAGGTCCCTCTGCATCTGAAACCAAACCTACATACATAATCTCTTGCATCGATCTAACCAGCTTCAGGTTATGTAGAAAGATCTATCTATGTAAACTGAGTGTCGAATCTCCATAGCTACAACATGCACTATATGGCTCTCTCTCGCTGTGGGATCAGGTGTGCAGGTGTCGGGTGCCAAGCTGCAGTCATCTCTGCTTTAAATGCTAGGCTTCAGTTCTGCCACGCTGCCATATTGGAAAGCCATACAGTCTATTGTAAGATAAAACCTTTTGCTAATTCTTGTTCCTCTATGCTTGCAGCGTTCTCTCAACTCCTTCTGGTCGGCCTTCCCTCTCAGTTCTTCTAAACTGCCTTGCTAAACCCTCTGACTCACAACTCAGCCCCTGCTCTATCCTTGTCAAAATGCTTTACTGCCTATCTACTAATATTAAGTATTGTGTTAATAAATTCTTTGTTGCACCAACTCATTGTCTCAGCTCCTATGTTGTGCTTTTGGGTTCACAGTCCAACCACATACTAAAGCTAGTGTACACATGAATTAGCTGATACCAGGCTGACATACATCAACATAACATCAACATTGCACTGGCCATCGCTGTGTGGGCCTGTTGAGCATCCTCCTCAACCTCAACGTTGATTCCAAGGTAGTTTAACAAATTTGGAAATACATTTATTTACTATCTTTTCAGGAGTGAGATGAGAAGATACAGAACTAGAGTCACATGGAAGTATACTGATGACATGACAAACTGGAGCACTATTTAGTCTACAAGTCAACATTTGAGCGCACAAAGACACAAATTCCTGGCATACTTTAACCACCAGATGGATATAAAGAGCAGTATTTGATGTCTGCATCTTAAAAATTAAAAAGGTGTTGACACTAAATGATTGACAGTTTGTTACTCATTGTTAAACCCTCACGGGAGAGTAAATTTGACATAGAAATTAATTCAAAAGTAGTTATTTGCTGGCGTGCCCCAGTAGCTTATCTGTTACAGCATGTATCATGTATTAAGGCTGAGTCCTTCCCACAGCAGCCTGTGTTCGATTCCAGCCCAGTCCCTTTGCTACATGTCATCCCCTCTCTCACCCCTGCCTTTCCTTTTACTATCTGAATAAAGCAGAAATGGCAAAAAAAACTTTTTAAAAAGTAATTATTAGCTATATGTCATAGTGGCCATGCTAGTATTATGCTAATCTCTAAGTCTAGGGTGTTTTCTTAACCAGATTATTTCTTATTTCTTCTTTTTATTTTCTGATTAATTCTAGTAAATTATTAGAAGACATTTATGAATGAGGCTACTTGACCTATCTGAGCTGAATGCTACCTTTAAAAATCTAATGGCCATGAGTTGGAGTAGTTGGGTTTATTGGGATCTGATCCAACTCCATGTGGGATTCAAAAAATGAATGGTTCAAACAATACTACTACTGCTAGTAATAATAATACAATTATTATGGGTTGTGGCTACATTCAGTGTGACAGCATTTTCAGAATAGAAGTGGCATAAATGGGACATACTGGTACAAATAAACTGGGTGGCTGAATTGCTAGAATTTTCTGAACTTCAACCTACAGATCCACATTTGCACAATACTTATTAAACTTGTAGGGTTAAATGATGACGCATATAGGCATAGAATATGTAACATTTTGTCCTCACCTAGCAAGTCTGTCCAAAGTTCAAAAATACACTGACCAACACCTCCAAAGCTTACTGATTAACCCATCATATCTTATTTGCTTGATTTGTATGCAAATAGAAACATAAAGACAATGACTTGTGGTTTCAGGGGGAGTTACATGATGGAACAATTTCTTGTATTGTTCTTATTTGAATAGTAGTCGGTCAGTGACTGTGTGCAGCGTGCCAGAGTCTCGTCAGATTGGAGTTGCCAGGTTTAGTGCCATTGTACCTTTATAGAGACTTGTACTAAAACCGGGGCTTACTCACCATATCTGTCCAGAAGAATATAATATTCTGTACTGTACTGTAAGAAACAGTTTCAGCTCATAACTCCCACAAAAACAACAAATGTCATCTTTATATTTCTGTTTGTGGACAGCTTAATCTATCTTTAAACTTTGGCTAGGTGTTTTCCTCTGCTTTCAGTCTTTTTGCGAAGATAGGCTAACCATGTCCAGACTCACTGTCACTCTTGGAAAAATGTGCATTTTCTAAAATGTTGAGCTATTCGTTTAAAAACTGAAAAACATTAAGACAAGTATATTTAAACAGTGTAAGCATTTCCAAAGCGACACTCAACAATGAACAGTGCTGTAGGAAGACAGATGAGAGGAGAAATCCATGGCTAAGTAGCATTACACTAGAAGGCATGCTCACTTCACAGGTCACTTCCAACAGCATCAAACAGAAACCGATATGAGATGTACTGGAACCAAAAACAATGCACTTTAAATAATGCCGTGATGAGGTGTAGATATGTTTGTTGATTGACGAAAGGACTGACTGCATCCAAAGTGGTAAAACAAAAGGTTGATGGTGGAGGGGAAGACGTGGATACACAAAAACTTGGCTACCGGGCAAAGGTCTGGTTTGAGTCTGCTCCAATTCAGTCGTGTTGAAATTATAGAGTTAATTTAGAAACAACAAAGAACATCTTGGGCAGACGAACCCCAAGGTTCCTGTAGTTTGTGATAGTTGCATTTCTCTTTGAGATAGAACTGTTCAATTTAGTGAAATGAAGTCTGCTTGATGTAAAATAAAAACCTCAAAACAAAAATGTGGGGTCTTTAAAGTTTTGTGAAAACCTGTAAGATGGTTAAACTGAACATTCCATGATTGCCACAAGGTTTTGACCCAACTACAAGGATGTACACTATATTTCTAAAGACAAATGGACTGTCTTAAGACTGACTCAAGCCAGAACCTGCCGAAAGACCTTACTTGCTGGTAGATTTGCGGCCTCGGTGCTGAGTTCTCGATCATAGTGTGAATCATGAAGATTAGAGGTTCATTCTCCTTCGTCTAGCGGAGCACCAACAGGGAAGAGGATACAGTGGTGTAACAATACAGCAGTAGTCAGTCACTGTTTAATGGCCAATATCCATGAGTTGTAATGAGACTAACCCTCCCCACCCACCCAGCATCTCTCTTTAAACAGGAGGAAACCCAGGATAGACACCACTCTACTACCATTGTAATTGACAGTTTACTGTTCTCTACCTTACTGATCAATACTTGCCATTAACCCTAACCTTAAACTTGCAGAGCATGATAAAGACCTTCTCTGAAACAGACAGGCATTGGTTAATTCAAGGACATGATGAACTACAGGTCACTTGGTGTCAAGTAAATGAGACACAAATAAGGACCAAAGTTGGGCCAGGTCCAGATTATCTTCAGTCTAAATGGGTCAGGAAAGGCACTTTCCATAAGGGTTGTGGTTAGGGTTATGGTCAAACTTAATTTCTAAACAGTATGATGGTTTTGTGTTTCCACAGGTCCATTTTGATTTGGGGCAAACATTTTTGACCAGTCAAGACACTGAGAATGAACATCACCTTAATAAATATGCTTGAGATAGCTGCAGTATGTCCACCGCACAACAACATCTTTTGGATGTTGTTATGCAGTTCAGACTTTATAAATAGGAGGAGGAGGACTCGTCTGTAATGATGGCTGTTTTTGCATTGATATCAATACTTACATGTATTTGGATGTATCTGCAATATCAACGAAAGAATTCAAAGCAATATACAGGCCAGTAGGCCAGGCCAGAGTATGAAGCAGATACACTTTGTGCAACGTCATCAATGTGCCCACTTGCTCACTGTGTAGCAGGGTAGCATTGCAGGCACAGTATGTGACAGCATGTAAATATGGCTTACGGGATAGCTCCTGCTGCGGAAACAGTATTGCTATATCTCTTCCAGTGTACACATTTCTAATGTATGGTATATACCGTCATACTGCTCAACCCAGTTAACAAAAATATTGCAAGAAAATTGAGTCATCAGTTGATCGGAAATGTTGTAGTGAAATCCTCAGGTTAGTCAAATTTATTTGGAAGAGAAAACAAACATGGACATGCATTACATCATGAATATTGTTTTAAACTTATTTCTTGATTTTTAGACTGATTTTAGGTTGCCAACTTCACACCTGGCCAGGGACTACACACTCTTGCCTAATTCTGGCATACATACAGTAATGCTTATTAATATTTATTGCTAATTAAATAAATATTGTTATTTTTCAATAAACTGAAAAATAAATGAATAAAAATTATCCAAACTGTTTATCCCAGTTTGCAGCTTTGACCTATTGTACTTACTGTGATTGTATGAAGCCATGTTCTTCATGTATAATGAGGGATTATTACCGACATTTGGGGTGTGTTAGCCATGATAACTTGGCAAAGTGATAAATAATCTTGCAAAAACTTTCTGCAACCTATATGATTATGTGACTGCTCGTGTTTCTTGATATGTCTGACCTATTTCTAGTAATATCGCTGTGTTCAGCAGTTCTGCTAAATGGTGAATGGACTGTATTTATATGGTGCTTATCAAGTCTTAATGACCAATCAAAGCTCTTTTACAATACTAGTCAGCATTCACCCATTTGTTCACTGGTGTGCCACCTGCTCATTGCAAACAATAACCACTCAAACGTACACTCACACACCGATGACACAGAATCGGGAGCAATTTAGGGTTCAGTAACTTTTCCAAGGATACTTTAACATGCAGACTGACCTCCTGATAAGTGGACGACCACACAGTTTCTTTGGTTTATAGATTTATCGCAACAGAGTTAAAGCTAAAAAATAAGACCAAAGGTGTAATAAAATAAAATTTTCCCTGTGAGGCTGTGCAAGGTGACTGTCCAAACATGCAGATATTCATTTAAATGAAACACTGACTGGAGGGGGGAGGATCAGCTCCTCAAGAAGACTACTTGCACTTGGAAAAGGAGAGCGGGGCAACTCATTTCTGTGGCTGCTCTGGTGCAGAATACTGTAGCTAACTGAAAAAAAGAAATTAAAAGGTTTGTTTGTCAAAGACCCTCATCTATTCTTTCTTTTTTTAGTTCTCTGTTTGTGAAGGTTTACAGCCTGCCATGCTGTTATACTGCATTGCTTTGTGTAGAACTGAAAAAGTGCAGTGATTCCACTAAGAAGGTGAGGTTTGCCTTGGGATTAGCAGGCAAACATATCTGCAATACTGTTTTCCCTGCTCTGAAGGTAACCATGTTTTTAATGTAAGGTACTATCATATTCACATTTTACTTATCATGTCCATGTTTTCTTGTTTGTCTTCAGCATTTTGTTTTCAAAGCCCATGACTTCAGTGTGTACTAGGGCTATCAACTAATATTCAAAATTATAATTTATAATCCAATTGCAAAGAATTCCAGACATTCAACTGAAAATTAATGTTCGGTGTGGGAAAAAAGCAGCACCACCAGTGGTTGCACTGAATACACTGCATAACAGACAGGAATCACAAAACCAGAATTTCCATTGTCCAGTATTATTTTGATTCTGCTGAGTTTGAATGAAATGTGTTTTACAATGACAAAATTACTGTTTCTGCAAATGTAGTCTGGTGGCTTTGCCGAGAGCGATATAGTCGCTGTTTCTGGTTGAATAAAAACAATCTTACTTTTTTAACAAAAAGATCTGTCTAGAGATCATTTTCATTGTGTTGTCAGAAGCTGCCTCAGCCACAAAAACAAGCCCTTTTGTTGGACGTGCTTTGACAGCACACACATGTCTAGGGGGATTACATTGCAGCCTGTTTGTGGCTGCCGGCTGTAGCTCCCGCTCAGTACTGGACCAATTTCAAAAATTAAAGTAAGTAAAGTAAAATAAAAATGGTCACTTACACACAAAAACATAGGAAAATTGGGTCCATATTCACAGATAAGATTTGACGAGAATTTCTCCTGTTTTTCTGGGACATTGAAGTGTTTCAGAACACGTGGACCTGCTACAGTAGGAAACTTTCACTGACTGGAAAGGAAAGGTTGAGGTTGAGATGAAATAAGGCACTAATTCAACAACACTGTATAGAACATTACTTCTTTCTGTGAGTTTCTTCTTCAGTTTCTGTGAGATGGTTCTCATCAAACTGATCAAGCTCATCAAGCTAATCTGGTGCGTTAAGGCTCAAGAGTAGCTTGAGCTAATGCAATTGGAAGTTCAAGATCAGCAGATAATTTGTTCAGATGAAAGGATTGAAAAAATAGTGAAGTGAAAAAATAAGATGAACAAAAAACAGAGACAAAAATTTAAGTCAGAACAGAGATTGTGATAAATGTACATGTATGTGTGCTATCTATAGAAAAATAAGAAGCTTCCACCAAGGGAAAACCACAGGTTAAAAAGTTCCAGTGCCTCACAAAATGCTTTGTTTTATTAAAAAATGATATTTTTTTCTTAGCAGCAGCTTCAGATGAAGCGAGACAGGAGTAGGCTCACAAATTCTCACCTGGCTGTCAAGGTAAATAAGGTTCCTCTGAAGGTGATGGGAGAGAACATCAGTCTGTAGTAGTCGCAGAAGAAGGAAGAAACAGGAAAAGTGAGGCCATGTGTGGTAGAGATGGACAGATGCAGACAGGCGAAGGAGGGAGTGCGCAGATGAAGAGAAGGAAAAAGGGAGTCAAAGACAGATTTCAACAGGAATGAAGAGATCATAAAAAGAGAAGGTGGGGAATATGATGACAGGACACTTTAAAAGGCAGTGCTGCACATTACAGATGTATCATTGCATATTTATTTTTCAATGAGAATAAACTAGAAGATCATGTTTTAGTTTTTTTAAACGGTGAAAACATTACTGAATAATAAAGGGTTTGGCAGAATCTTCCAATATTAAAGTTCTGTCTGGTGATATGAGTTAATTTAAACACAAGATACTTGTGCTCAAAAAGAGGATTCATTCTCAGTGAAGAACCTTGGAGCTCTAATCTGCCTCTATACATGCCAAAGAGCAGTGATTCCTAACACGTCTCTGGGGGTCATCAGGTGGAAACCTCCCTTCAACAGTGTTTCGCGTACTTAGTCCCACTACACCTCCAGGAGGTTAGGCAGTGAACTCCGGCATCCCAGAGTCACCCCCCCTAGTGCCAGTTCACACTGCTCCTACACAATCCAAACAGCACTGCCACGTTCAACTGACCCAGAGATGCTCCAGGTAGTGGCCAGTACCGATGCTACCATTTAACTATTGCTAATGCTAATGCTAACCGCTAAGAAGAACAGAAGAAGACAATACAGTTCCGATGCTACCATTTAGCTAATGTTACGTGCTAACCGCTACCTGCTAAGAGGAACAGAAGAAGACAATAAAGCTAGATTCACCTATACTGTTAATGTTAATTGCTAGCTACCAATACTAACTGCTAAGATACTATCATACTCTCACCGCTTTAGCTATTGTTAGCTGCTACAATGCTACCACAGGCCTAGATGCCACATGTAACTGCCGATTGCCACACTACCATCATCTACACCTGCCTCTCACCAACTGCACCAAAAAATATATGAAAATATGATTAAATACGGTGGATGCAAAAAGTGTGTTTCCAGCATTGCAGGACTATTGCAATAATACATAATACATGCCATATGCACTTTGTATACCTATAAGCCTATTACAGCTGTCAAAACTGTGACTTCTGTCCAACCCCGAACCTCTCTCTCTCTCTCTCTCGCTGTCTCTCTCTCACCCACCCAACCGGTCGAAGCAGATAGCCTCCCACCCAGAGACTGGTTCTGCCCGAGGTTTCTGCCTCCTAAAAGGAAGTTTTTTCTCGCCACTGTCACCAAGTGCTTGCTCATGAGGGAGTTGTTGGGTCAGATAAAGAGTTTGGTCTGTACCGGCTCTACATGTATAGTGTCCTGAGACAACTTCGGTTGTGATTTGGTGCTATATAAATAAAATTAAAGTGAATGGAATTGAATTATTGGTTGTGATTCATGTAATAACAATAATAGAATAAAAGAGGTCATGGCTTTATCTACATTCCTGCAGCACTGTTGAGAAGATGAAGCTGGATTTTATGTTCTTAGGTATTTTGTTTATAATGCATACAGTATTTGGAGAGCTGGCTGATACTTTCAGTAGATATTGATAGTCAGGAAAATTCCAGTGGTAATGTGGATTTGATGTAAAAAATGTCACTGCTGACTTTGCTTAGCTGAAGGGGTCTGCCAAATTGAGAAAATAGATGACTTTACAATAATGCAGCTTTTAAGAGAAGAACAATAAGTACTTGAGCACCAATACCATGTTACCATATAATCATAGATAGTACAGTATATAGTGTCATATCCTACACTGATTTTATATCTCTACAAATTATAATATTTGACAGCTCACATTTGGATTGTTAAGCTGTTACAATTCAGCATACATATTCTGCAATATGAATCCTAAAATGTACCCTTCCAGTCAGCACAAAACGGGTGACAACATGCTGCACTGCAATTGTACATGCATCATAAAATAACTTACAGTCTTCCAAAAAGCTCAGAATGAGTTATCGAGTTAAGCAAAAAAAATGAGTGGAAATAAAACAGGGCACACTGATGGTTTCAAACAAACACTCATGATGTACTGTACATCAAACTGAAAAGAGACAACAGATGCCATGTTGCTTGATGCATCAGCTGGAATGCATCCGTGCTCTCCTGGCTCTCAACCACACAGAGACCTCAAACCAACATGCATGGACAGGAGAATCCCCATGCAAAAGCCCAAGCTCACACACATACACAGGCGTAAAAGAAAGCCCATAAATCCACACATCAAACCCCAACATCCCCAACAATATTATACCTCCACCTGCCTGTGTGTCGATTAATGCCAGAACAAAGTCAAACATGAATTTAGGATGTTCACACAGCCAAATGACAGATTTGACAAAAAAATGATATTTTATGTTTATTGTCACGATTGCTGCTCAGTTATTTAGGAGTTTCTGGCATGAAAATTATATATATATATATATATATATATATATATATATATATATATATAAATGTCAAGCTCTTTCACTGGAAGTGAAAATTTCAGCATGCTGACAGTGCTAGACAAAAAGTCAGGGAGAAGAGACCAAGTCATGAGAATTCATCCTCTCAGGGAAAGCACAAATTTGTGCATACACACACACCTACTGTATACACTCAGTTCTGACCTTAGCGTTGGGCCCCTCCATACCCAGGGCCATTAGCTGAGCTACTGTGTGTTCCCGCAGGCTGTTGAGCTCCGCCTGCTGCCGTCGGAGCTTGATCAGCAGCAGGGTCAGCTCTTCGGGCTGCACAGAGCAACACACAGAGGAGAGAAGAAGAGCCACACTGACGACATCAATAATACCAGTCCACTGTTTGAAATAAACAAAATGCAGTGCCTCTAAAGACCGTTAAGAGGAAAGGAACTACTTTCAAAGTTGTTTAATTTTCCAGTAAAAACAATTCTAAGCCTATAACTGTAAGTTAATGCACTTAAACCAACACTCTGTTCAACTGCAACAGCAAACATTTCAGTCCCCCAGACTCGCATTTCTTCTTTTTACATCTGGTGTAGTTACTTAGTTAAGCATTATTTATTCAGGAATTCTCATTGTGATCAAGACTGTATGAGAGATCTGAGAGCAAATAATATATACACAAGAAAAACTGTGAACAGAAAAGTAAATGTCATTGCTGCTTTAAGGTAAAAGATAGCACTTTTCTCCACACTGACAAACTTTACATGTTTGAAGGATGAAGACACATTGTCTTTTCAGTTCCGCAGTCATATTTCTGCCTAAATCACTTTTTATCTCAATGTTCTCAACAGGTATTTTACTGTGGCTCTGATAACTGGTTAAACTAGGTACAGTTTAAACTAGGAACAGGTATGAGACCCAGTAAAGAGAAGAAGAACTGACTACCAAATGTGTAACCTCGGGGATGATGTGTGAATGAACCCTTAGTGCTGGTTCTAGTGATGTAGGTGCACTCTCCAAGTTGTCCGGTATGAACAGGAATGATGGTGGTGGGTCAATGAATCCAGTTTGTAACACATGAGTAATGCAATGCACGGAGATACAATTCAAGGATGAATAAATGAGGACAATACAGTCTTGGTAACTGAAAGGTTGTGTCAACAAGGAGCAACCTTTTAGCTTAGAAAGGTTTGTATCAATTACAACTAGTGCTCACATAAGATGAGCTAAAGAATTGCATGACGGTCCCTTAACAGAACGGCTTGCTCACAAAGCTGCCATAATGTAAACATTCAGACAACACAGGGATACATAACTAATCAGCAGAAATAACACTGTTGGGTATCATATGCATTACAAGGAACGGCCGTTCAATTTTATTGTTTTAAAAACTGCTAGGTGAGGAAAAAGAGCATCTAAATAAGCAAACACATGCTTGCAGATACAAATACAAACACAGGTAGGTCACACTCACACACACGCATATAATCACTCGTGACACAGTGAAATAAAGACACAGCCACTGTGACAAGACAGCAAAGCCTGCAAAAACTGTGTGGAAAAGTATTCAACAAATTTTTGTTATCAAAATGCTGAGGCACTTGCTGTCAAGCAATCACAATATTATTAACGCCTTGTTTCAGACAGAAATATCAGTCCTGACTCTTGATTGTCATTGCTTAAGGTTGAGAGCAGAGACATTTTCACTTGCACTGCTGTACTGTGTTAGTTTGTTTGGTGTGCTGTCATTAAGACACAACAGCATTGTCAACAATTGCATTGGTCCCGCTGCGACAACTAGAAATAACAGCAATAAGAGGCTGCTGAGAACAAAACACCATTGAGACAGGCATGTGAGTTGCATGTCAATGAGTGTGTGAAAGTTTGTAAATGCTGAATATCAGCAATACCAGTTGGCTGTTTTTTATTTGTGCAAGCGCTCTCAAAATTCTATTTACTCTATCAGACTCTTAAGTTTACTGAAATTGGGGGGACAGTAACTTGAATCTCATTGTAGGAGTGTAGGAGGTGAGAGGGTGCACAGTAACACTCACCGTCTTGCCTTGCAGGGACTGTGGGGTGATTGTCTGAGGAGGGACACTGGCCGTGAGGGATCGTCGGGCAGGTGGGTAGCCATACTGTGGGGGAGAGGGATGACAATCGAATAAATTTGACAGAAGTGGCACATCTCACTTTAATTTTGGGTGACCTTGATTTAGTTAATTTCATTTCAAAGTTAAATTCCAAAATTTTGTCAGATTTACCCTCCCATCATTGATTCGACTTCTTAAATCACAAATGTGTTCATTGGAATTAATATAAAAAATAATTTAAAAAAAGTATATTTTTAAAGCATTACTTATATAAAATTGGATACAATCATGGTTGTTTCAGTCTCTTTTCCCCTCTTGTATAATTACAACATGCATTCATTAAACCTTTAAATGCAGATGAGTCTGTCTCAATGTGAGTGTATTTTCATGTATTATGTCTCTCCATTGACCTTATATTAGTGCCTGTCTCATAAATCAATCTTGGGTCTGGCCATTAGGCTATATCATCCACAAACCTGTTTCCATTGCAAAGCAGATGACACAAAATATTTGGTTCGATTTTATAACAGAAATTTGGAACAACAATAATGTGGCTTTTTTACCACTATAAGAAGGATGCCATGATCACTCAGTTTCTCTCATGGCATGGTACACTTGTTTCAATGCACCGTCTACATGTTTCATAAGAACCTAATTTAACAACAAGTCCTCATACCTAAACAACTGAATAGGTGGAGTGCCAGTGACACTTTTGAGAGGATTTTGGGAGGATTGTCATTAAAACACAACTTACACTTACTGTATACTCATCATAAGAGTAAAAATTCAGTGCCATCCCACAACAATAAAAAATACCTGAAAAAAGCAAAACAAAATAAATGGTATGCATGCTGACTGGCAGAAATGTAAATACATGATGATTTGTTGTTAATTAATTAACTAATGCAAGCTGAAGCATTTGTGATGCATTTAAATGTAATTAATTCACTAATTAGACCAGGAGGAACATCACTGCATCAAAAGAGGAACACTATTAAATTGAGAAGGTAACAATAGGAAACATTTGGTTATAGTTTAATTCTGCTATTTGCCAACATCTGCTGTCTTTGTTAGCAAACACAGAACAAAGCCTGGACTCATTTATGCCAGTACAATTAAATTCAGCCACTACAGTGTTACTGTGTTAAGGCAGAACACTGTTAAATTAAAAAGAAAAAGAAATACCTCTGCTGAAGACATTTAATCTTATATTACGTTTTACTGGTACAACAAAACTACATTGACACCATGGCAAAGCAGACAACTCCTCAAGGGCCCTTGACACTCAGCCCTCCCCCCAAGGCCCCAGGTTTACTGCGTAGCAATTATTTTGTGGACGCTTTAGTTGAAAATACGTTTGATAGTATGCACCTCTAAAACACAAACTGGAATGGTGAGGGCCTTAGAGCTGCTCCTACATTTTTTACCTCATCTTATTATTTTACAAAGATTCATATTCTAAATAAATGTGCATTGAATCAAATTATAACCAAAGTAGCTGTAGGGGTTAGGTCTGAATGAGGACTATCTTGTGGCCCTCTGGTACAATAGTCTCAGTAGCACTATACAACAAACAAAAAATTGACGCTTAATTCTGCATGACTATGAAATAAGATGTGAAAAAAATCAATAATGTCACAGTTTTGCAACTTTTTGGTTTAACTTTAGGGCTTAATAATTGACAAGGCTCTCCTCTGATTTGACAAAACTGTCACTCTATTGAGCAAAAGTTCACTTCACAGACCATAGAGCAACCAGCCTTTTAGCCTTTATATAACATTATTACAGGTCACTTGAACTCATTGTTTCCTAGCTGAAGGTGTTCTCGGTGATTTCCTCCTCTTTCTGACTGTGAATAGAAAACAGAACCCATGTTGCCTCATGTATTAATGTGAGCTGTCCAGTGTGTCTCAGTCAGAGTAGAAACTGATCTAAGGTGTGGCTCACAGGTTGGGGAGAAAGATTGGACCTGGGATTTGGACTTGACGTGACAGGAGGACTGGACTCATTAATTTAGATGAGAATCATCACTGAATGCAAAATCAACTTTGTATTGTGTCTGACTATCTCTGTAGACTCTCATGGCGATATCAGACCGAACATCTGTGTACTTAAGTTCCAAGACTGTTTCCATACCATGCCAAACCCTGAGTCACACGTCATTATGAGGACAAGAAATTAGAAATGCTGCATGCTAAAGCTTTTTATTATTACATGTGCTAAATTGCTGATCACCAGCCCAATGATCTGTATTAAATTACCATAATGCAAAGGGGTCACTTCCGGTTGCTCCTGCTTGACAATAAAACCAATCCATTGAAAAAGTCATTGAAAAAAAAAAACTGTGAAACAGCTACAGAAAATACATTCTATTTGTCACTTAGTTAGTTAATACTGACTACTATGTTAGTTATTAACATCAACATAGCCGATAAGTTTTAAATTTTGCAGGGAGGAATGAGGATGAGACAGGATGAGACTACATCTTAGTAACCTGTCGAGATAGAAAGTATCACAATTAAAGACAGCTACACAGAATACACACAATTCTGTATTTCTTCTTCATGATCTGAGCACTGTCCACAAACTTGTAAACTGCATTTCATACAGTGGTGATTCCGTGGCTCAAGATTCCTTCTGGTTAGAAAGAACATTTTGACAATAAGGACATTTTGGTTATTGATGAACTGGCCTAAACTGAGTGCACATACTAAATCTCTCCACTTGCTGTATGTTTTCTGTACGGGACCTGGAGGTGCTTGTTGTGGCCATGCGGCTGTACTATCTACCGAGGGAGTTTTCGCACATGATTGTGTTTTGCGTGTACATTCCTCCTTTGGCCGAGGCTTCAGCCGCATCTGAGCGGCTCCACAGCGCTGTCAGCCAGACCCAGACGTGCCACCCCCGGGCCCTGCTGCTGATCAGTGGGTTACAAACAACATTGGAGGTGTAAATAAGAACGATAACAATAAATTACAACTGTGCTAATAGGCAGCCACAAAAGAATAAAAAAATAAAATAAAATAAATAAATAAGGTATCCTATGTACAGTAAGTTTAAGTTTAAAAAAAAAAGAAACTGTCTTTTGCCCAGCAGTTGTGGATTTGGATTAGCAGTTTATTTGGATGTAAGTAATCAGAGAGAAACAGAGGTTATTGCATATAATAACTATACATATGAGTTGTACAGTCTGACAGCTGTGGGAATGAATGACCTGCGTTAGCCCTCCTTCCTGCACTGAGGGTGTCTCAGCCGGCCACTGAAAGAGCTGCTCAGCTCCTCTACATTCTGCTGTGGGTGAGAGCTGTTGTCCATGATGGCTGTGAGCTTGTCCAACAGCCTCCTCTCACCCACCTCCTCCACAGAGTCCAGTGGGCAGCCCAGGACTGAGCTGGCCTCCCTGACCACCTTGTTCAGTTTCTTCCTGTCCCGCTCTGTGCTGTGTCTGCTGCCCAGCAGACGACTGCGTAGAGGATAGCAGAGGCTACCACAGAGTCATACAAAGTCGTGAGTCGGGGTCAGCTCACTCCGAAGGACCTCAGTCTCCTCAGGAAGTGGAAGCGACTCTGGCCCCTCTTGTACAGGGCGTCAGTGTTGTGGGACCAGTTCAGTTTATTGTTGAGGTTAACACCCAGGTACTTGAAACTTATCACTGTCTCAATCTCCTCCCCCTGGATTTTCACTGGTGAGTGTGGTAGCGTCCTCCTTCTGAAGTCAACCACCATCTCCTTTGTGTTACTGGTGTTCAAGCACAGGTGGTTGCGCTTCCACCAGTCCACAAAGTCCATAATGTCCGACCAGTGCTCCAGTTCATTCCCCTCTGACACACAGCCCACGATGGAGGAGTCATCAGAGAACTTCTGAAGATGGCAGCTGTCTGTGTTGTAGGTGAAGTCGAGGTGTAGATGGTGAAGAGGAAAGGTGAGAGAACGGTGCCCTGGGGTGCTCCTGTGCTGCAGACGACCACCTCTGACCAGCTGCACATTTCACACATACTGGGGACAGTGAGGTAGTCGATGGTTCAGGCAGCCAGATGTCTGTCCACTCCCACGTCCTCCAGCTTCCCCCTCAGCAGTGCCGGTCTGATGGTGTTGAAAGCACTGGAGAAGTCAAAGAACATAACCCTCACAGTGCAGCCGGCGGCCTCCAAATGGGTGAGCACCAGTTGCATCAGGTAGATGACGGTGTCCTCTACCCCGATGATGGGCCTGTAGGCAAACTGCAGTGGGTCCAGGGTGGAGCTCACCAGAGCGTTGGTGACTTCTCCAGGCTGAGGCTTAGGTTGTAGAGGTGGCAGAGGACCTCACAGAGCTGGTCCACACAGGTCCTCAGCAGCCTGGAGCTAATGCCGTCTGGTCCTGCAGATTTCCTCTGCTTCAGTCGCTTCAGCTCTCACCTCACCTGGTCCGATGTGGGGGGGGGAATCAAATCTAACTCAGGGGACAGAGAGGAGCAGAAGAGAGTCCAGTGTGAGCTCCAATGGACAATCAGATGGGCCAAGAAGGATTATGGGAAGAAGCTGGAGGAGAAGCTGGCCCAGAACAATGCATTGGATGTGTGGAGAGGACTGAAGAACATCTCTGGATTTGGACCAGTGGGATTTGGATTTGGAGTGCCAGAGGGAAAGCTGATGGAGACCAGCGCTGGGCGGATAAATTCAACTGTTACTTCAACAGATTTGATTTTCCCCCCACCCCTTTTGCCCCCACACCCAAACCAGCCTGTATCCGCCCCCTAACCTCTGCAGCACACCCCAGTCCCCCCTCTCCATCACATCTGCCAATACCTGGAATCAGTGTAACTTTATTAATCGCATCTTCTTCCTGTGATGACAAACATCCAAATCCACTCCTATTGCACTAAAAGGTATTTTTATACTCTTTGCCATAGTTTTATTATATTATTGCAAAAATCACTTTCTATTTTTTTTTCTGAAACTTATTATTTTTTTCATTCTTTAAATGTTTAAATTCTTTTTGTGGTTGCCTATTTGCACAGTTGTATTGTTCTTATTTGCACCTCCCAATGCTGTTTGCACCCCCCCTTCCCCATGTGTGCTCTGAAAAGCTTCTGTAACAGCAAATTTCTCCATTGTGAGATTAGTCCTATCTTATCTTATCTTATCTTATGTATGAAACAGATTTTAAGGCTCTTTATGATATTTCCACTTCTCACTCTACATCACTGACATCCCTTAATGTTCTGCTGACTCTCTCACATGATCTGTTCCTTGGCCCAGCATTAAAGCATTATTTAGTTTGTTCGCCCCAAGAGCTTCCCTGTAAAATTTAAGAATGTGCATTCCACCTTGGTGAGGTGTGTCTTGTGCCGATGGTCTAGCGTCATGTCCCCCTTGAAGATGGGTGAGGACACCTCGGAATGGGAGCTGTTGGGGTTGTGAGCCACCTGCTGGCGAGGAGGAGAGAAGGTACTGTAGAGAGCCAGGGAGCCGTGAGATGGTGAGGTGGGGATAGAGTGTGCTATAGCGTGTTCAGAGATGTTGCCCATAGTCTTTGTGCTGGGGAGCGTGCCAAAATGACCCACAGCTGAAAGCACAACAACAGAAGGAGAAAGGAAAGTCACAGTACAGTCAGAAGCTTTCCCTGCCTACAACATTTTATGTGATCGTCATTAAAATTGAGTTATATTCCAAAATAAAGAGGTCGACCATGAGAATAAAACAACTTAAATGGTATTTCTAAAAAATTACTACATAAGATATTAATGTTATCCTGGATTACTTTTAACCAGCCTAAAATGATTCTTAGTAGCAATTTTTAGGCTCACATTAATGCAAATAATGATGGTGGCAAAATGTATAATGTACAGACAAAATATTAAAAACATATGAAAAGTAACTGTGTAACAGGAGCTGCAAAACCATATTATGAAAATCTCTAAAATCTGATTAGTTTTTAAGTGGATTTCACAGGTAAAAGTTTCACTAGGTGGCACCAGGGAAAAATTAGCTGTTGGTCCCCACTTGCCAACCTGATAATCATATGATGTAACATATGCAAGTAGTTTGCTTTGGGCAAGAGTTAAAATTTAAACTTTCGTGGTTTAAAAATTCCCAGCATAAGCAGCAATTATTGAACTTATTAACAGTTGGAGGTGTCCTTCTGACAGTTTTACAGACATCTTTTTATTATGGTGGTCTAGGGCCAAATGATTTTTGGGCTGCAGGACTTTTTTTTTTTTTTTTTTTTGTAGTAGCACAGTTGGTTAGCTGTGGCAAATTGACAGGAAAGCTACCAAGTCACATAACTTGCGCTAACTGGCTACCATGAATGGCAAGGAAATGCAAATTTTTAAGAAAAAGTGTTTCGCCTACTTAGTCCCATTACACCTCCAGAAGGCTAGGCAGTGAACTCCGGCGTCCCAGAGTCACCCCCCCTAGTGCCAGTTCACACTGCTCCTACACAATCCAAACAGCACCGCCACATTCAACTGACCCAGAGATGCTCCAGGTAGTGGCCAGTACCGATGCTACCATTTAACTATTGCTAATGCTAATGCTAACCGCTAAGAAGAACAGAAGAAGACAATACAGTTCCTATGCTACCATTTAGCTAATGTTACGTGCTAACCGCTACCTGCTAAGAGGAACAGAAGAAGACAATAAAGCTAGATTCACCTATACTGTTAATGTTAATTGCTAGCTACCAACTAACTGCTAAGATACTATCATACTCTCACCGCTTTAGCTATTGTTAGCTGCTACAATGCTACCACAGGCCTAGATGCCACATGTAACTGCAGATTGCCACACTACCATCATCTACACCTGCCTCTCACCAACTGCACCAAAAAAGCGGGGTGGGAATACAAACCCTGGTTCGGGTAGGGGGTAGAAAATAAAGAGGTAGAGTCACTGTCTCTATTTCACCCCCCAACTACTATTATTTCTCCTGATCCATATCCACTGACTAGACCTAGCAGCCTCATCTGACATCTCCCTCACTGTCTTCCTTAAATTTTGCCCATGCACTCCCAGCTCCCTCAACAGTGAAACAGCTGACCCTGCAACAAAACCTCTACACCCCACCTCAACCGGACAGACCCTGGTCTTCCATCCCCTCTGCTCAGATTCTGTCTTTAAATCTGCATACTTAGTCTTCTTCCTTTCATAAGCTGTCTCCACTGAATTTCAAATGTTTCAAAATGTTGGAGGCTTAGCAGGCTAGGGTCTAGCTTTCTGAGCTAACTATCGACCAGGGTTGCAAATTTGCACTTGCAAACTGAACTACTCTTTTATTGCTCTTTCTGTAGGACAAGTAGTATTATATATCTGTCTGTGTTATCTGTACCTGTTGGCTGAGCCAGACTTTGCCTGGAGAAGGCTTGTCTCTGCTGCCACTCATACAGCTGCCACATGGTGTCGTCCCTCATCGACCTCCTCTTCTCTGCTGTGGTGACGATGGCAGTAGAGGCGGGACGGAGTGCCCGGTCATACACGGAGCCTGCCACGCTGCAGATGCTGTCAGGCCTCATCACGCTGTTCCGTGGAAGCGTGCGGTAGCCCTCTGGGTAGCAGGGCGCGATCTGAGCACGGTGGCTGGGCATGTTCCTGGGTAACGTCCGGTAGGATGTAATACTAGGAGAGAAAACAAAGTGATGAGAAATTAGTACTTGCTAATCACCACAGATCAAGGCTCCTTCTCCCGCCATGATAGGGAGGTCAGAGGTTAGTTTGTTGGGTTTTGATCAGATTTTAGTCAAGGCAGATGGCCACTCACCCAGAGACTGGTTCTGTCTGGTTTCACACCCAGATTTGGTCACTTTTTCTGTTAACCCGTAATAAAGTGATTAAAGAACCAAACTACATGAATGTTTTTTGTGACAAAGAAGTATCTGTTCTAATCATTATATCAGAGAAAAATCAGAGTTGTAGAAATAACTGGAAACTCAAGAGACCATGACATTGTGTTCTTTACAAATGTATGTAAACTTTTGACCACAACTGTAGTTGTTGTCACTCGGACTCCATATTAGCATTTGTCACTTGGGTAGCATGGGTAAAGCATCACAGGTGTGCATCTTGTTTAACCTTTACATTCAGCAGAGAGACAAGATAATACCCTGATCTGCTGTATCTATGCAATGAGCAGGATAGAAAAACTATACCATGTTCGTGTTTTAGCTCATTTAAATAATGTCAGAGGGCATATTGATTTAGCCATTGTCTGAATATTTCAGTGCATACATGTTATCTAAATTAATTAATTAATTAATTAAATTATTAAATCCTTCATTCATTTAACCTTCATTTATATTTAAGAAATCAGTGAGAAGAGACTCTCATTTAGAATGGCATTAGGCTATTTACAAAAACAAGGAAAAGGAAAAAACAAAAAATATACAGAAAGGCAATACCATATATCATAAGAAGAACCAGTAAAAAAAAAGAAAGAAAAAACAAATTTTGCTATTAGGAGAGATAAACTGATAGATGTATTAAAATAATTGAATTTTAAAAGAGGTGTGTCAGGTGAACAAAAGGCAATGATAATGAACATGAACACGCTTGAACAAAACAGCGCCCTACATACAGTATTTTAATTAAATCAATTAAATTAATTAAATAAATCAGGTTTATTCTCTCCACTGCTGCTCTAAATATTTACAGTGAATAACAAAATCACTTATACCCACCACCCCAACTTTATATGAACTTTATTACACATGAACATTTTCAACAACAAACCATTATTATTAAATTACCATGAACTTTTCTTTACTTTTATACATTGTATACGCTTTTTTCCCCCCACCATCAATGTGTTATCTTTTTCATTTAGATTTTTTACAACATCACAGTAACAGTGGGGAAAAGCATGCATCTTGCTCTACAGGCTATTCTTGCCACGGCAGAGAGCTATACCAACTCAGGTTAAATACATGAGGCACCTGGTTAAATACCTGCATTAGGTCACGATTTCAACACAGACTGACAAGCTGCTTGTGTTTAAAATGAGGTATAATCAGTAGCAGTCCGTGCATTAGCAGCAATATGTATATTATGCTAAAGCTCTGTTGCACTTCCACATGTCTAGCACATCAGCACAACAGTTACAACAGTTACCACAAATGACATAGGAGCTAGTAACTTGTTGGGGTGGGGTTTTACCTTCTCTTTCAAACTCAGTTTCTTTCAAATATACTTCTGACACTTTTTGCATGAATAACACAGGTTAAGAAAATTAATGTCTTTGAGGAGAAACTCTCTGAAAGCCGTTCTCCCCATTTATATGATTCATCACATCTAGCCCCACTTTGTGACGGCAGGCTTTTAGCCACGCATTTGATTGTGGCCATGCAGAACAGCTATAAGCACACTTGCTTTTAAACATGGTAGGACAACTATTTTTAAGAACTACTTCTTTTCAAGCATACCCTGGTCTTTCTTCTCACCTACAAAACTCTGACTGGTCAAATGTTCCTGCAACTGGGGAAAACAACTGTTATGAATACCACATATTTGACACTATGACACACAGTTTACAAGTAATTATGACCAAATCTACATTGTCTGTTCATCATGCTCCCATGTCAGATTGCTATAAGGCATCAATTTAAAGATAGAAGAATGTGATCTGTCAAAGAATAATAATTGACTGCTTGAGGATTTAACTAGCAGCACAATTCTGTATAAAGTTCAACTTTTCACACTTGCATTGGAGCAAGGGTCAGCAGGATGTACATTCTGTCATCTGCCCATGACAATGAGGGTCAACATGGGCATCATCAAAACATCTATGGGCAGGCCAAAATGTAAGCCAGGAGGGTCCAGGTATCATCATCAGGCTATATCTGTGAAAGAGTTCTTGGAGACGTATGACCATGTAGCCTGTACATGCAGACTGTCCATACCTATTGCACATCTGAGAATATGTCTGTACACAGACACCCAATGTACCTTATAAAAAACCTCATCTGTGTCTGTTTTGGAGTATATCAGGACCATAACAGGCCATGCCACTTTTGTTTGGACTATGATAAATGGCAAATGTTACTGTCATTGTTGTAATTATTTTTATAAATCTATTGTTTGACATTCTTAATTGATCAAACACATGCAGAGCATCACTAATCAAAAACAAGATTTGTCAGTATACCCATGTCAATAACCCATCAAATTACAACATGTATTTAACAAGAATGCTTCCCTTTGAGTCAGACCAGTACTTGTAGTTACAGTCTTATTTAGGCCTTTGAGAGGGACAACAACACTGTAAAATCACTTGCTCTAGGGGAGTTTAGAGATTTTCTTTTTCTTTTTTTCTTCAATTCTTACTTTTTCCCTGCTGTTTGATTTTCTTACTGATACCCAAACAACGGAACAGACTCATGTTTGTGTGAACACTTGGCAAAGGAGAGGGAGGAGCTAGCAAGATTTTGAATTAATTTCTAGAAATGATTAATCACTTATTGATTTGCCAAAAGCTTCTTCACAGAAACTCCACAGACTGCTGTACTGATCTCTGCCTGTACAGCAGCTTTGTTTTCTGACAGTACACCAGATTGATTCTTCCTATTGGAGACATGGTCATATTGAAAACACATATGTAGATGTCCCTAAATTAAAACATATCAGAATAATAAGTTAACAATTTACTGTGCAGTGTAATACATTCCACCACACTGACATAAGCACTGCTGGATTTGTTTAGAGAAACCGCTAAACAAAGTAGGATATAACTACAAGCCCCTGGCTTTTGTAAAAATAATAATAAAGATATAAATGTGATAATCACAATATTTGCTAACATGCAACTACGAGTTGGTGATATGGACAAAATTGGATATGGATAATAATAATAATAATAATAATAATAATAATAATAATAATAATAATAATAATAATAATAATAATAATAATGCATTTTATTTATAAGCACCTTTCAAAACACTCAAGGACACTATACAAAGATAAACAATAGTAAAAACAAGACACATTTTAAAAAAAGTTGGGGAAATTTCACCCTCTAAATTGTTTTTTAGACAGTAACCTAAAGTGTGGGTTTACAGGGCCCTAACAAGGAAAGAAAAAGGGAAAATAAATTAAGACACACATTTGGGAGCACATGAATAGGTGTACATGCACACACATTTACAAGGCTGCACATAACCGCTTCAGTACCACTGTACTCACTGCTCACCTAAAATGGTATGGCTGTAAGCAGGAGCAGGACTCAGTGTTAACAACAATCAACAATCAGTCCTACAACAACATTTCTCTATTTCCCTCATTTGCACCGAGTGCTGATAAAGATTACATGTGGCTCGGCAGTGCTCAGCTTGCTTTCCTCTCATTACAGTCTCATTCAATGATTAATTCATGGCAGCAGAAGGAGAAAGAACGCATTGAGAGCAAACAGACCATTGGCGCTCTGCACTTGTTCTGCTGCACTCCTTGGTACAGCCAGTAAACACCAGCTAAACGCCAGTGCTCCCAAATGAGATACACATCTGTGCTGACATGAAAAGCTTTCAGCTCTCTCTGGTCCACAAAGTCAGAGCAAAGGCAGAGGAAGGTACATAGGGAACAAATAAGAAATGGCAGAGCTGAAAAAGGTTTTACATTTTGTGCAGAAGAAGACCTGTTGGGAAGATTGTAGTGAGAAAGTAAAGAAGAAAGAAAGTACGTATATCTTGTCTGAAAGTCAGAGTGGACGGGCCTCTTTGGTGTTCGAACAAAGCTTGTTGGTTTGTTGAAATTTTTTTGTGGCCTTTATATATATATATATAATAAGAAGTCATAGTTGTCTTTGAGTCTTCCTGCTACATACCAGCAGCACATAAATCCCTCTATACACAGTAGCAGGAATCCTAACATTACTGTGTGTTAGCTGTTACAAGTTCAATGCAGGAGTCTGTTGCTAATTATGAAGTTGTTGCATTGTAACAATGAAAGTTTTTAAATGAATAATAATATATAACAATAATAATAATAATGATAATACAAATGATAGTGAAATAATAAATCGTGAAATTACTTTCACAAAGGCCTACATAGTATGTGTAGAAACTCAACTCAGAATGAACTTTTTTTTTTCATACCGCCAGGTCAGACCGAATGAATGAAGTAACAACTGTAATTATCTGACCATATTGGCAGTACTTGTTTTCTGATTTGATAAGACTCAAATGAGACCCACCTGCGGGTTGTTGATGTGGTTAAGTGGTCCGCCTGCCTACTGACATAAATGCAAGATCTTGTGATCTTGTAGTGTCAAATCTGAGAGTTACAAGACAAGATTGTGCCACTCCACTCTGTCCACTCTGTGCTCACTCTGTGCTCAGGGGCATGGGGGAGACAGGCACATGAAGAGGATTTCTGAACATGTTATCTTTACTCTTAACTCTGTATACTTAAGAAATCACATCTATGTTTATTTAGTGAAATCTCTGTTTACTAAGTGAGTCATGTGTCTGTTTAGTTAGTACTATCTCTGTTTTGCTTGGCCTATGTTCTGTTATGTAAATCTTTTTAAAAAATGTCCTAAGAGTTGGCTAGACACCAATAAAAACACTAGAATAGAGATAACTTGCTAAACTTAGTACAAAGCAGTAATCTGGAAAGTTCCTAAGATCCCAATAGATACTGAGGCCAGAGGGATCTCAGTGGAAAATCCCTAAAGGCTACAGTGGAAAATTACCAGTAGAAATTAGGTAAGAGATTATTAATTATGCATTAAAGGGGAAGACCCCCCTCTATGTAAACACCAATAAAATCAGTGTAAAGATGTAACTTGATAAAAAGGATGTGGCCAAACTGTATGGCCAAGCCCCCTGACAAATGTATAAAAGGTGATGCGCAGAACAGAATTTGGGCATTTTTGGCAGGACTTGCCTGGGCTTTTTGATCTGTGAAGTAAATAAAGCTCCCTGGACTCAACTCTTCTGGACTCCGACTCTTTTTCCAGACTCTGTGCATTTTTTAAAGAAAAGCTGATCTCTCCTAAGACTTAGAATTTTTAAGACTATAAGTGATAATATTAAGAGTTAAGAATTAGGCAAAGAATTATAATTTGACCCTGATCCAGTCAGTATCTGGTCCTTGGCGAGGCAGTAGGAGATCCCCGTCAATCTGATTGATGTAAACCATTTAAAGATACAATCACACAACAGCAGGTACAATTAATGGCAACAACAACAAGCCACCAAGCAGAAAATTGAGGCAACTTACCCATTAAGTCTCATACTAATACACTGATTGATAACACTCCAACAAAAATGAACCAGTTATATTAATCCATGGAAAGATGTTATATCATTTCGAGTAGCCAACATCTTGGTCTCAAGATTGCCACTGTGCTAGGACTTTTCAATTGAAACCTCACTTGACCTATTAGGAATCGTACATGTCATCTCCACAGAATGTAGCCAACAAGAGTAAGTTTGCAAGGTCCTCATTTTCTTCTTTCGAAATAATGATCCAGCCATTTGCAACTGATTGTGCAGATGCCTGGTGCTTTGTTTAGCTAATGAAATTCCAAAAACAGGGATATGCTGCTTCAGTGGGTAATTTACAGCCAAATCAAGAAATTCAGCACAAATAGGGTTATTACAAAGGGTTTGAAAGGACAAATATAGTAAATGCTCTCAATATAAAGATATGCTGCATAAATATAAGAATATATTCCCAGAATATGAATAAAATAGGCCTAAATATAGGCTGAATAATTATCTATTGTTATTTTTTGAAATAAGACTGGGGTAAGGCTTCATTCTGGGGTCCCACTGTGTTTTCCAGCTTATAAGGCCTACATATAGTCATCTGTCATACAGCATTCAGGCAGAAACAAAAACTGTCTACTTTAGTATCTTCAAACTTGTATTACTCAATGCAAGTAGCACTTAGAGTGACTCTGACTGTCTGGAATAAAACTTCAGAGTGTTACATTTCAGAAGACACCAAAACATGCATGGTTCAAGAACAACTTTCAGTTTACTTTGTTAATGCCTTGGACAGATGTTTTCAGCTAATTTTACAGGGAAGGTTAATGGTGAGCTTTATGGCTCAGTAAGACTAAAAGATATTTCAAATGTCCCAGTCCTCACTGACAGCCCCTTAAAGAAGAAACGACTGGACAAAAGGACCTCATTCTGCTAACGTTGGAGACAGGCAGACCAACATTATGCAGAAACTTGAAAAGTTCCAACAAAAAACGGTACCAATACAAAAGCAAACACACACGCACACACACACACACACTCAGTCAGTCTCACCTCCTGGTGTCATCGTCCAGTCCTCTTGTTCTCTGTGTGCGGACCCAATGTTCCAGCTGCTGCATGGAGTTGGTCCTGGACAGGCCCCTCTCTTGGTCCTGGACTGGAGCAGGGGGTTTTCCTGGACCATCAGCCAGGCTGATGTCCACCTCTGGTGGACTGCAGTCCACAGTCTGCTCCCCCAACCTGGACCCTGAGCCATTGACCTGCTTTTGGACATTAAGGTTGGACTGGCCCTGGCGAGATGCAGACACTGCTGCTGTGATAGCAGCAGCCTGAGCTGGCTGCAGCTTGATGCTGCTGATTTTATTCAGAGCTCTCTCTGCACTCGGGTCTCTCTGGAAGGCATATTTATCCCTGCCGCGGACAGTAGCATACTTTTCTACGTCTCCGAGAGTAGCATATTTATCCCCTTCTCGTAGCGTACTGTATTTTTTCACTTCCTTCATAGTGCCGTATTTGTCCACTACTTGTATGGTACCATATTTATTCCCAGTCTCTCTTATCGTGTTGTATCTGTCTGTCTCTTTTAGTGAGGGCTGTCTCTTCACCTCCTTTTGAGGAACATATTTTTGTCCATCTTTCTGGAGTGTGTGCCTGTCTCCTACTTTCTGCAGTGCATATTTTTCTCCATCCTTCATGAGCAAGTACTTCTCTCCATCTTTAGATGGAGCGTATTTGTCCTCTGTCTGCATCACTGTGTACTTTTCATCCACTTTCTGAACAGTGTACTTCTCTAGATCCTTGTGAATGGCGCATACCTCTCCATCTTTCTGCAGGAAGGATTTCTCTCTGTCCTTTCGCAGCAGGTACTTCTCTCCATCCTTGTGGAGGGAATACCTCTCTCCGTCCTTCTGAACAGTGTAGCTCATGCCATCTTTTTTCAAGGAGAACCTCTCTCCATCTCTCTGTAAGGTGTAGTACTCACACTCCCTCTGGCCATTGTGTTTCTCTACATCTTTCTGCCGTTTGTCATCAGCTCGTGATAGTGAATGTTGTCGCACAGGCTCACGGTTGCGTTCATTATTCTGGATCTCGGGCCGCGTTAGGGCTCTGTGGTTCAGTAAGTTGTTCAACTCTTGAGGTGTCCTCTGGTCCACTTTCAACTTGTCAAGTCTGGGATGAAAGAAAGAGAGGAATGTGACAAAGAATAAAGGAAAGAGTTTTCTCAGAGATTTCAAAGGCAACTTAAGTGTCAGAAGTCCTGTGTATGTCTGACACCCCTTCCAACACAGTCATCCTTCCTTCCTTCCTGGCCTTCCACTCTAAAAACCCTTGACAGTGGACAATAACAAACGTAATGTCAACACAATGAAAACGTCAAGACAACTTGAAAGGAAATGGTGTTCCACCTATCTGGAAGTATTTCCTCTCGCCTGGGAAGACAGTTGTAAAACATACAGAAAAGACCTCCGAAGTGCCAGAGCAGCCTATTACTCTTCACTAATCGAGGAAAATAAGAACAATCCCAGGTTTCCCTATAGCACTGTAGTCAGGCTGACAGACAGGCTAAGCTCCATTGAACCACATATTTCCTTAAGTCTAAGTAGTAATGACTTCATGAGCTTTTTCAATTATAAAATTCTCACTATTAGAGACAGAATTTAGCAGCTACCAACTTCAGTGGGTACTGATTTATCTTTAAATACAGAAACCACAGTAGCAGTGTTAAAACCTGTCTTTTTTTAGGCCGTTTTTCTCCTGTCGAGCTTTACAAATTAATCTCAACAATTTCCTCATCAAAATCATCAACCTGTATCTTAGATCCCATCCCGACCAAGCTGTTTAAAGATGTTTTACCCTTAATTGGCTCTTCTTTATTAAACATCAACCTGTCTCTGTCAACAGGCTATGTACCACAGCACCACCTTTCTCCTGTCGCTGTTGATATGGTAACTATGGATGGCATTGTGCTCGCCTCCAGCACAACTGTAAGGAATTTGGGAGTCATCTTTGATCAGGATAAGTCCTTTAACTCCCAAAACCAAATTAAATTGAAACACAAGCAATTCTTCAACACTTCTTGGTGTTGAGAGAAATCTGGAGAATATGAATATGTGGTTCAATTGTGATGTCTGTGTGTCTAACATTTTATCCATGTATTTATTATATTTATAATTTAGCATCTGTATAGGTGTGTCTCTGTGGTGAGTACCAACCTCCTGGATGGTTCAGTGTGGACAAGGGCAGCATCAGTCATGACTTTCATCCAGGATTCCATTTCTTTGGCTGTGTCAGTACAGAAATAATATGTCCGCATGTTGGGGTGAGTGGCCTGCAGTGAAGGGAGAGAGGGGGGAACAACTGACAGTGAGAGGGAGATAAATAGGACTAGAAGACACGGATGCGGCTGCGGCTCAGGAGGTAGAGCGTCCGTCAGAAGGTCAGTGGTTTGCTCCGTTACCTTGGCAGTCTACATGTCAAAGTATCCTTGGGCAAGATACTAAACCCCAAATTGCTCCTGTGCATTGGTGTGTTAATGCTTGTACTGAGCAGCCACCATTGTGTGAATGGGTGAATGCAGACTTGTGTTGTAAAAGCACTTTGTGTGGTTGTCTATACCACTGAATAAATACAGTCCATTTACAATTTACAGATCAACAGAGTGGTAGAGATAAAAGAGCAGTGTGAGAAATGGTGTTAGATGGTGACCTTGAGATACCAGCAGGGAATCTTTACATTATTCCTGTTGGCAGAGGACTATGTTATGATTATGATTGTGTGTATATGTATGTGTGTGAGTGTGTGTTTGTGCATGCTCCTTATCTGCCTGTCCATGTGTTACAGCTCAAGTGTGAAAACACAGTACTGTAAGTGTGAAAGTCTTCAATCTTCCACTTTATATCTTGGCATCAGTAAAGCTACATACAAAAAAATGAGACTGAGGTACGACTAACAACTTCCTGTATGTGTATAGTATTTTTTCTGATTATGCCGTGTATGTGTAATGATGAGGCTCTGTACAGTAACTCCAATCATCAAGTCTTTACTCTTCACTTTGCATAACACAAACTAAGGCGGAAACAGCATTTACTGTAAGTCAAGTAAACAGCTTCTTTAAAGGAATAGTCAAACATTTTGGGAAATTTGCTTATTCAGCTCTTTTCAAATTTTGAGACGATCATTCTCATGTTCCATGTTAAGTACAGACCTGTAGTTTGCCTAGCTTAGCATAACAACTGGAAGCAGGGGCAAACAGCCTGGTACTGTGTAAAGTTCAAAACTACACAATCAGCAGCTCTGTGGCTCACTGATTACCAAGTTATATGTCTCTTATTATCTCATACATTACAGAAATGCAAAAACTTAAGGTTTCAGAAGGTTTGATGATGGAACAAAGACATTACAATGACAGACCTGCACAGACTGTCCGAAAATATGTGCCATTTTCCCATATTTAAAGGATATCATCTCTCCCGCTTCCCTACAAGGACAGGATTTTCACTCTGCCTCTTGCCCTTTGGAAGAATTATTGTCACTTTTGATTTTTGCATATTTTTGGAAATTGGACCAGCTTTCTGAAGCAGCTGCTTCTGTCATCCAATCAGGGTGAGGGTGTAATGTACTTAGTAACTGACTTCCCTTCTTTAAGCCTTTCTTTAGAACCGGTTCTAAAAACCTTTTGAAGTGACCTTTAAGCTACTTGTGTCTTACCTTGAAGGCATATTTCTTGCTGATGTGGTCATCCACCGACAGCATGGAGATGTGAAAACTGGGAAGTAGTATACTTCCCAGGATGCTATCCTCTTTCTCATCTCCACCAAATAAGAAAGAAGAATAGTCATATGTCAACATATATAAAGTAGGACATTTGCATTCAAACCCACACTGAATGTCTGAATCTGTCTCAGGTTCAGTCAGTTAAGATCAGCAAGGATTTATTAGTGACAAATTAGGCTGTAGATTGAATAAGGGGCTGGACTGGTAGCAGCACAAAATATTGATCTTTGCTTTGTTTTATGTGTGGTGGTACTGAGGGGATTCCCAAGGTCAAATCACATGCCAAACATGCAGAACTTGGGTTTGCTTGATAGCAAGTTGAAACAGGGGTTTGTTATACTTCAGCTCAGTAAAAGACACATCAAAGAATAGACCATTTGTAGAGAGTAGTTGTATTGTTTTGAAAAGTGAGGGGGACAAGCCCCCATTCTTCACTATCTGCATACTTGTCCAAGGATTGGGAATGTGTTGTCAAGTCTTGCCCTTGACTTTGAGAACATGGAGGTCTAGGGTTATGTGGTTGATGGTATGACGAATGACAAACACATGATGATGGAACAAAACCCACTGAGGCCCACTGCAGACAGAGACAGAGAGAGAATGAGAAGATTGGACGTCCTTATGAGCTCAGTCCGCTTTCCATGTAAACTATGATCTTGTTTCCTTCCCTGTGTGTGGTCCACAGCATGGATCTCTCTCTCTCTCACACACACACACACAGATGAACAGCTGAGAACAGACTCTCAGATGGCAGCACAGAGAAACACTGCTTTCTGTTCACTTCTTGAATTTTGTCTTTCATATTTCAGAAGCAAAACATGTGGAAAGAAACAACAATCTGAGCCAAATCATGTTGGGATGGTAGTGACTGCATCATTTTATCACCTCTCTGTGCTCTGTATAGCATGATGCTGTTTTGATGGGCGCTTACAGGCTACAAACTAAAGGCAGCACAGCGCAGGCAGAAACATGTTTGGTGCACCAGCTGCAGCAAAAACCTACAGAGCCTCAAGCCAGCGCTGCTGTTTGCTTTAGCTGAGCCTGCACACTGAGCACTGCAGCTCCTCCCTCCCCATCCCCATTACTGAATTATTGAGATACAGAACACACACACACAAAATGAGC